>NC_139225.1:77189779-77417279 GCF_055691185.1 Crinia signifera
TATTGTATATGACTAACTTTATTATTATTACTAGCCAAATAAATAGCAGTGTGAAGTCGCCGATAACCTCTGTTATACTATTGCAGGGGTAGCCGACTCCAGTCCTCGAGAGCTACCAACAGTTCACGTTTTCCAGCTCATCTCGCAGGTACTCAGGTGCACTCATTACTGACTGACACATTTTAAAAGAGCCACAGGTGGAGCTAATTACTTCACTTGTGATTTCTGTGAGGAGACATGGAAAATGTTGGTAGCTCTCGAGGACTGGAGTTGGCTATCCCTGTACTATTGGATATAGCAACTGACCATATCGTGAAATACCGAGCAATCACTTCTCGGTGCACCAATGAGGACTACTGCATGTATCCAAAGGTGTATGATTCTCAGGGTAAAGAAACCCCAGAATGATCACACACCCTGCTGGAGACACATAGAAGTGTCTAAGTAGAATCCTATGGACGCTAGCAGTTTTAAGGAGGCCTGTTTCAGAGATAGGAAAATAAAACAGTTTTGGTTAGGTACTGCGCTGCGGGTAGTCTGACCCTTTTTTTTGTATATAATCTCCTAAACAGAATATTAACAAGGACTATTATGCCCCTTTAAATGCTGCTGTTCTGTGGGGGATAGCTCGATTCCCCAAATTAATTACCAGAAAGAAACAAAATAGAACTGCGCCATAAAAGGGGGAAATAGTACATGCAATTTATTTATGTACCGATAAAAAACACATATAAAACATACACAGAATAATATAACACAATTTTTTAAGAAAAATTAGATATAATTGATATTACATAAAAAAAGTATATAGGGGGAAGGTTTAAGTAAAAAATTATTGCACAACCGGTCGTGTCAGGTTAGTGGATTAAAACCAAGTAATTTTTGCTTCCCTTTTACTTATTGCGGTCACATTAGTATATTAGTTGTAATTAATTTGTTGGTTACGTAACAGTCTTTGTTTGGATTAGTGAATATAACTGTCCAGGTTTTTTTTTGTCTGGCCAGACAATATTGTATTGGGGTACCTTACAGCTGCCACCTGTAATTCCTCCGGGCTCCCAGTGGATGGTGCTGAATCACCTTGCTTGGTCCAACTTTATCTGGAGTCTCCTTCGGGGCTGGTGGTCTGGTTGTAAACTGCGTGGTATCCCCTGTGGTGCAAAAAGAATTAATTGTTGTTCCAACGCGTTTCCCCCGCCTCCGTTAACGGTCTCAGCGGCTTTATCAAGGAAAAAGAAAAGGAAGAGTCGCAAGTGGATGTCCACTTAGTAGGTCCCATATTTATACCTCAGGATGGTCTGAGCGGCATGTCTGTGTGCCGTCTTGCCGTTTCCGGCTATGCGGCGGCTTTTCCGCTGTTTGTTACCCAGTTTCCGGTCCGTGCGTTCCACTGGGCCGGAAGCACGTCATTTTGCGTTCCATTTCGCCGTCAATGTAGTGTCCGTCTTATGTATTCCCTCTATTTATGTTGTTATCAACATCTAGGGAATGCAGTTAGTAGCGGCCATTTTTATTAGGGGAATATGCCGTTTCCATTGGTATTCAAATCTGTTTAGGTATATTACAGAAACCGCAGCGGCCATTATTATTAAGGGAAGTCACGGAAGAGATCATTTATTTCTTTAGGAAAACATATATTATTGACATCATAATTCCCAGTCTCATTATGTTAATCATGTCCGTTTCTGACATATTATGCCTTAAATATAGCTGTTATGCCGTATGCTGCGGATATTTTTTTCACACATTTTATCTCAACTGCCTTTTATGACAGTGTAAATGTGTCGACAGATACTCAGTAGACGGTTAATCACACTTTAAGTTTCCCAATAGAGACAATGTAAATATATCACTTAAAAAGTTGTTTTCCATCCATCTGTTATCTTCCTATTACTACATCTGGAGGAGTCTATATCCCAAGGGCAAAGTTATTATATATAAACATCGATTAATCACCAAATTATCATTATAAAAGAGAAAAAGAAAAGAAAAGAAAAACAAACCAATTATAATAAGATGCATATAGATATATATACAGAGAGAGGAACCTCTTTTTCACATATGTTTATCTTTTTCTCATATTATATATCTAGATTCATATCTACATATTATCAAAAGCGGAACAGATATTCCCATATTTTTCAACATAGATCTATCGATTCTATAGATCTGGATATCTAAGCAGAAACAAAAAATGTTTATATACCACTTATTAGAAAAAAGAGGAAGAGGGAGGGGGAAAAAAAAAAAAATGTGGGAGGGGGGAATGGGGGGGGGGGGGGGGGGGGGAATAGGTATATGTACCTCTAGTCAGACATAACCAGAGAATGTACATGTAGAGACATAATTGCATAATTATATGTATACAATTAATTATTCTTTTGTTATTATTCATTTTCAATCACAGATTCATATCAACCATTTCTCCATGTAATAAAGGACCAGAAAAAAACATACATAGAGAGTGGTCGTCATGAATTACTTATACATATAAATATATATATATGAGCATATAACATGTACCATAATTTTTCAAGAGAAGTCCACATATAGCTATAAGCCCTTAATATTCATTATTCTATAGAGCACTGTATTTTTCTTTTTTCTTTTCAGTAACCATAGAGATAGTGGTGCATATATACACACATATGGCCCACTACATTGTTTCGTCACAACTATAGCATAGCTCCAAATACATTTTTTCTTTTGAACCAAAAAATTGTCCAGTTGGATTCTAAATAATATTTGTGTTTTCGTCTAGGCGCCGCCCGAGTTCCTGCACATGTGGTCCAGATGGACCTCCGGTCCCACATGTGCAAAGATCTCAGATCTGGCGCCCCGGCGACCCACAGCATTTATATTACAATAGTAGGAACATAGTTCCCCTTTGTTATAGCTAAAAGTAATAAGCCCAATGGGATAATAGAAGCTAGGGGATGAGTAAGAAAAGGTGAAAGGGATGTCAAAACTGATACAAAGAGTAATAAGTTACAATTTCTATTATAATTATACCTAGTTTAGAGTAGAGGGGAAGTGTGGGGATAGGAAGATGTTAAATCCTATATGAACAATTATGTGTTCCCACTTCATTATTGCTTCATGAACACATAAGAATAGGGGTGGAGAGGTGGATGTATGCAACATCAAATAGATTATGACTAGATATTATTTAGTTCTATTGCGTCATTTAGGCCATTTGGCATTAATGAATCCATTCTATAGATCCAGTATGCTTCACGGCGACATAATTTACCAAATCTGTCGCCACCTCTGTTGGTACTTTTAATACTTTCGATCCCAATTATTGTCACATCATCCACCCTTCCACCTTGACATCTGTGTATATGGGCGGGATGTTGTAACATCCGCGCCCATTATCGCCGGACATCGCATTTTTAATAACGGCATATGCTATAACATATGCCGTTATTCATGCAAGGGACAGCTCTTGCGGTAAGAGCTGTCCCTTGCGATGCGGTGCCGGCGCTGGACTTCCGGGTCTGTGACCCGGGAGTCCATCTGCGCATGCGCAGACCCCGGCGCCGGCCGCAGGGCACGCTGGGAGGGATCCGTGACGGATCCCTCAAACAGCGCTGCGGTAAGAAGCCCATAGGCTTCTGCAGGGATTCGCCAGCTTTAGCTGGCGATTCCCTCCGCAGCGCTGACACTGCGGAGGCGCCATATAGCATATAGAAATGCGGTAGAAACCCCGAAAACGGGGTTTTTACCGCATTTCTGCTATATAGCATCCCGCCCTATGACTTGAAACTGAATGTGTTTTTACTCCATTGAGTATGTTCCTCCTATGTTCCATTCCCCTTACGTGTAATGTTCTTGTTGTTCTACCTATGTATTGCTTACCGCAGCCGCAGGAAAGCAAATAAATAACATAGGTTGAGCTACAATTTATAAAATTTTCTATTTGAAACACCTCGCCATTGATAATAGATTTATAGCTAGTTGTTTTTCTGGGTGCCATTAGGCATGTCATGCATTTTTCTTTCCCACATCGATGATATCCCTTTGGCTTTGGGGGTAGCCAGTTTAGTTCGTTATTAATATCCTCTCTCCCACCTCTTTTGTCTGCATTTGAAAAATGGCTATGTGTTAATTTTGATTTTAAGTTATCTGCTTTACGAAAAATCATTCTGCCATTATGTTGGATCTCATTTTTCAAAAGGGGATCTTGTAATAGCATGACAGTATTATTTTTAATTATATTTCTGATTTCTTTTGCACATCCGTTGTATTGGGTTACAAAAAGGCCTGTCATCCCTTCACCGGTTTCTCTCATTGTATTCTGTTTTATATTCTTTTTATTTTTATTTTCACCTAATAGGTTAGTTCTATCCATTCTATCTACTTCTTGTTTTGCTTGTTTGAGGATAGTCTCTGGATATCCCTGTTCTCGAAACGATTCTAATAGCATATTTGCTTGTTTAGAATAGGCATCATTAGTGGAACAGTTTCTTTTTATACGGACCAGCTGTCCCTTCGGGATATTTTTTTTCCAATTCTCTGCATGTGAGCTTTGGTAGTTCAGATATCTATTTTGGTCAACTGGCTTAACATAAGTCTCAGTTGTCAGCATATTGTTTTTTACATGGAGGGCGACATCCAAAAAACTAATGTGACTGGTGCTGTGATTGCTAGTAAATTTAAGACCAAACTCATTAGAATTTAGTTGATCTGTGAAATTTTGAAGTGATTCTAAATCCCCATCCCAAATAATAAACATTTATTATTTGGGATGGGGATTTAGAATCACTTCAAAATTTCACAGATCAACTAAATTCTAATGAGTTTGGTCTTAAATTTACTAGCAATCACAGCACCAGTCACATTAGTTTTTTGGATGTCGCCCTCCATGTAAAAAACAATATGCTGACAACTGAGACTTATGTTAAGCCAGTTGACCAAAATAGATATCTGAACTACCAAAGCTCACATGCAGAGAATTGGAAAAAAAATATCCCGAAGGGACAGCTGGTCCGTATAAAAAGAAACTGTTCCACTAATGATGCCTATTCTAAACAAGCAAATATGCTATTAGAATCGTTTCGAGAACAGGGATATCCAGAGACTATCCTCAAACAAGCAAAACAAGAAGTAGATAGAATGGATAGAACTAACCTATTAGGTGAAAATAAAAATAAAAAGAATATAAAACAGAATACAATGAGAGAAACCGGTGAAGGGATGACAGGCCTTTTTGTAACCCAATACAACGGATGTGCAAAAGAAATCAGAAATATAATTAAAAATAATACTGTCATGCTATTACAAGATCCCCTTTTGAAAAATGAGATCCAACATAATGGCAGAATGATTTTTCGTAAAGCAGATAACTTAAAATCAAAATTAACACATAGCCATTTTTCAAATGCAGACAAAAGAGGTGGGAGAGAGGATATTAATAACGAACTAAACTGGCTACCCCCAAAGCCAAAGGGATATCATCGATGTGGGAAAGAAAAATGCATGACATGCCTAATGGCACCCAGAAAAACAACTAGCTATAAATCTATTATCAATGGCGAGGTGTTTCAAATAGAAAATTTTATAAATTGTAGCTCAACCTATGTTATTTATTTGCTTTCCTGCGGCTGCGGTAAGCAATACATAGGTAGAACAACAAGAACATTACACGTAAGGGGAATGGAACATAGGAGGAACATACTCAATGGAGTAAAAACACATTCAGTTTCAAGTCATATACACAGATGTCAAGGTGGAAGGGTGGATGATGTGACAATAATTGGGATCGAAAGTATTAAAAGTACCAACAGAGGTGGCGACAGATTTGGTAAATTATGTCGCCGTGAAGCATACTGGATCTATAGAATGGATTCATTAATGCCAAATGGCCTAAATGACGCAATAGAACTAAATAATATCTAGTCATAATCTATTTGATGTTGCATACATCCACCTCTCCACCCCTATTCTTATGTGTTCATGAAGCAATAATGAAGTGGGAACACATAATTGTTCATATAGGATTTAACATCTTCCTATCCCCACACTTCCCCTCTACTCTAAACTAGGTATAATTATAATAGAAATTGTAACTTATTACTCTTTGTATCAGTTTTTGACATCCCTTTCACCTTTTCTTACTCATCCCCTAGCTTCTATTATCCCATTGGGCTTATTACTTTTAGCTATAACAAAGGGGAACTATGTTCCTACTATTGTAATATAAATGCTGTGGGTCGCCGGGGCGCCAGATCTGAGATCTTTGCACGTGTGGGACCGGAGGTCCATCTGGACCACATGTGCAGGAACTCGGGCGGCGCCTAGACGAAAACACAAATATTATTTAGAATCCAACTGGACAATTTTTTGGTTCAAAAGAAAAAATGTATTTGGAGCTATGCTATAGTTGTGACGAAACAATGTAGTGGGCCATATGTGTGTATATATGCACCACTATCTCTATGGTTACTGAAAAGAAAAAAGAAAAATACAGTGCTCTATAGAATAATGAATATTAAGGGCTTATAGCTATATGTGGACTTCTCTTGAAAAATTATGGTACATGTTATATGCTCATATATATATATTTATATGTATAAGTAATTCATGACGACCACTCTCTATGTATGTTTTTTTCTGGTCCTTTATTACATGGAGAAATGGTTGATATGAATCTGTGATTGAAAATGAATAATAACAAAAGAATAATTAATTGTATACATATAATTATGCAATTATGTCTCTACATGTACATTCTCTGGTTATGTCTGACTAGAGGTACATATACCTATTCCCCCCCCCCCCCCCCCCCCCCCATTCCCCCCTCCCACATTTTTTTTTTTTTCCCCCTCCCTCTTCCTCTTTTTTCTAATAAGTGGTATATAAACATTTTTTGTTTCTGCTTAGATATCCAGATCTATAGAATCGATAGATCTATGTTGAAAAATATGGGAATATCTGTTCCGCTTTTGATAATATGTAGATATGAATCTAGATATATAATATGAGAAAAAGATAAACATATGTGAAAAAGAGGTTCCTCTCTCTGTATATATATCTATATGCATCTTATTATAATTGGTTTGTTTTTCTTTTCTTTTCTTTTTCTCTTTTATAATGATAATTTGGTGATTAATCGATGTTTATATATAATAACTTTGCCCTTGGGATATAGACTCCTCCAGATGTAGTAATAGGAAGATAACAGATGGATGGAAAACAACTTTTTAAGTGATATATTTACATTGTCTCTATTGGGAAACTTAAAGTGTGATTAACCGTCTACTGAGTATCTGTCGACACATTTACACTGTCATAAAAGGCAGTTGAGATAAAATGTGTGAAAAAAATATCCGCAGCATACGGCATAACAGCTATATTTAAGGCATAATATGTCAGAAACGGACATGATTAACATAATGAGACTGGGAATTATGATGTCAATAATATATGTTTTCCTAAAGAAATAAATGATCTCTTCCGTGACTTCCCTTAATAATAATGGCCGCTGCGGTTTCTGTAATATACCTAAACAGATTTGAATACCAATGGAAACGGCATATTCCCCTAATAAAAATGGCCGCTACTAACTGCATTCCCTAGATGTTGATAACAACATAAATAGAGGGAATACATAAGACGGACACTACATTGACGGCGAAATGGAACGCAAAATGACGTGCTTCCGGCCCAGTGGAACGCACGGACCGGAAACTGGGTAACAAACAGCGGAAAAGCCGCCGCATAGCCGGAAACGGCAAGACGGCACACAGACATGCCGCTCAGACCATCCTGAGGTATAAATATGGGACCTACTAAGTGGACATCCACTTGCGACTCTTCCTTTTCTTTTTCCTTGATAAAGCCGCTGAGACCGTTAACGGAGGCGGGGAAACGCGTTGGAACAACAATTAATTCTTTTTGCACCACAGGGGATACCACGCAGTTTACAACCAGACCACCAGCCCGAAGGAGACTCCAGATAAAGTTGGACCAAGCAAGGTGATTCAGCACCATCCACTGGGAGCCCGGAGGAATTACAGGTGGCAGCTGTAAGGTACCCCAATACAATATTGTCTGGCCAGACAAAAAAAACCTGGACAGTTATATTCACTAATCCAAACAAAGACTGTTACGTAACCAACAAATTAATTACAACTAATATACTAATGTGACCGCAATAAGTAAAAGGGAAGCAAAAATTACTTGGTTTTAATCCACTAACCTGACACGACCGGTTGTGCAATAATTTTTTACTTAAACCTTCCCCCTATATACTTTTTTTATGTAATATCAATTATATCTAATTTTTCTTAAAAAATTGTGTTATATTATTCTGTGTATGTTTTATATGTGTTTTTTATCGGTACATAAATAAATTGCATGTACTATTTCCCCCTTTTATGGTGCAGTTCTATTTTGTTTCTTTCTGTTTCAGAGATGTATGCAAACCTGATTTTTTTCCCCTGCAGTTATTTGCATTTTAAGTTACACTGAGCATGTGTTGTAATATCTTGCAACAGTGGTCACCGAGAGGATATGGGTCATTATAGTAGAAGTAGCAGCAAAATCGCAGCCATGTGCGTCTGCAGTCCAGTAGCAGCTGCAATGTTGCCAGTGTCTTAAATTTTGCGGCCATGCTGCGTGATTATAGGGCTGCCTACCTAGAACTTCGATAATCGCCTGATCTATTGCTACTGCAGCAGAATGCAACTACTATTATGGTGTGTAATAGTAACCTGCTGCATTACCACTACAGCGGTTTTACTACTTCCAAGGCTGTGGTAGTGTTAGCAGCTCCAACTGCAAGTGAATCAGGCCTACTGTGCAGCAACTATGCTGACGGATGTGAACACTGAAATTAGATGGGAAGAATACATGAACGTACTGTAGTGCTTTTGATTTTGCCTTGCTAAACTTTAATAGGCCCAATGTTTTTCAAATGTGAAATGCAGGAATTTGGCATAACAGAGGGATTTAACCTTTGAACATAGTTGTGCAATCTTTCACTCTTTAAATGATTTTTTAACTACTAGTGACATTTGTAAGGAGACGTGGGGCAGCTCACAATAGCCGCCAATCAGTGGTCTGGATACTTAGAAACTAATGTTAGTAGAGCTTGTTGTGCCCAGCTTAGTGCTGTCTGTACAAACTACTATGAAATACTGTACTACCATAAAGCCAGAGAAGATGGAGAACTGTTTATTTGTCACAGTAATGTGATCTTTGATCTCAGTCTTGCAATGTATGTGGATTCAGGGAAAGGGGTAGATAAAATACCTCTCCACTGCTTGGACTGTTCAGGTGTAGAAATCTTGACCAGTACTTTGACACTTTCATCATCTTCAACATCATCCATCAAAGCCTCATTTTGTGGGCTGCTGGAATGTAACACTGTAGGTTGTCCATTTACATGGTAAATGACCTTCTGGATCTGCAGACCGTTCTCTTTTATTTGTATGGCAATATTTCAAGCAGCTCTATGCACAAACACATTAACATATGACATCATACAGTAATAAATGGATAGGTTAGGCAGGATGAGTTTGCACAGGATGGGGCCTGTCCATAAGAGCGTATATGCTAAGGGGAGCCACAGCGAGCGAATGCATACTATGGGGGGCACAGCGAGCAAGTGCATACTATGGGGGGGCACAGCGAGCGAGTGCATACTATGGGGGGGCACAGCGAGCGAGTGCATACTATGGGGGGGCACAGCGAATGAGTGCATAGTAAGGGGAGCCACAGTGAGAGAGTGCATACTAAGGGGAGCCACAGCGAGAGAGTGCATACTATGGGGAGCCACAGCGAGAGAGTGCATACTATGGGGGGGGGGGACACAGGGAGAGGTTGCATACTAAGGGGAGACACAGCGAGAGAGTGCATGCTAATGGAAGCCACAGCGAGAGGTTGCATACTATGGGGAGGCACACCGAGAGAGAACTTGCTAAGAGGAGCCACAGTGAGAGAGTGCATACTAAGGGGAGGCACAGCGAGAGAGTACATGCTAAGGGGAGCCACAGAGAGAGAGTGCATACTAAGGGGAGGCACACCCGAGAGAGTACATGCTATGGGGAGCCACAGCGAGAGGTTGTGTACTATGGGGAGGCACACCGAGAGAGAACTTGCTAAGGGGAGCCAGAGCGAGAGAGTGCATACTAAGAGGAGCCACAGTGAGAGAGTGCGTACTATGGGGAGGCACAGCGAGAGAGTGCGTGCTAAGGGGAGGCACAGCGAGAGTGCGTGCTAAGGGGAGGCACAGCGAGAGTGCGTGCTAAGGGGAGGCACAGCGAGAGAGTGCGTCCTAAGGGGAGGCACAGCGAGAGAGTGCGTGCTAAGGGGAGGCACAGCGAGAGTGCGTGCTAAGGGGAGGCACAGCGAGAGTGCGTGCTAAGGGGAGGCACAGTTAGAGAGTGCGTCCTAAGGGGAGGCACAGCGAGAGAGTGCGTCCTAAGGGGAGGCACAGCGAGAGAGTGCGTGCTAAGGGGAGGCACAGCGAGAGAGTGCGTGCTAAGGGGAGGCACAGCGAGAGAGTGCGTGCTAAGGGGAGGCACAGCGAGAGAGTGCGTGCTAAGGGGAGGCACAGCGAGAGAGTGCGTGCTAAGGGGAGGCACAGCGAGAGAGTGCGTGCTATGGGGCGGCACAGCGAGAGAGTGCGTGCTATGGGGCGGCACAGCGAGAGAGTGCGTGCTATGGGGGGGGCACAGCGAGAGAGTGCGTGCTATGGGTGGGGGGGGGGCACAGCGAGAGAGTGCGTGCTATGGGTGGGCACAGCGAGAGAGTGCGTGCTATGGGGGGGCACAGCGAGAGAGAGTGCGTGCTATGGGGGGGGCACAGCGAGAGAGAGTGCGTGCTAAGGGGGAAACAGTGATTTCAGTGCGTGCTAAGGGGGAAACAGTGATTTCAGTGCATGTTTGAAGCTGATGAGGAAGTATATTTTAGGTGACTGGTATAAAGTGGCAAAAGTTTTGGAGGTGGGTGTGCGAGGAGGAACCCGTATTGGATGTAAGGCAGTGGTCAATGAGGAACAAAAGATATGACATATGAAAGACACAGAAATCAAGTTAGAGATAGATGTAGAGAGGGAGGATTAATTAAGGACTTTATATGCGAGGGTGATCAGCTTGATCTGGACTGAGTGGTAGAGGATGGGGTGGGGATGTGATGGCATCAGAGAGACAAAAAAAAGAATGCTTAGTGCAGTAAGAAGTGACTTGCAAAGCCTGACTGAATGGAGAGTTTGAAGAAGTTAATGATTAACAGTGGCAGATTAATCTAAAAATATGAGAAGTGAGGCAGCGGTACATTTCTGTGGTGCCAAGGTAATGGAGACCAAGTAGAATATGATGAGATGGGAATGGGTAAGGTCCATACAAGCTGGGAGATTTGCCCAGCGTGTATGGATAAAGATGATCGTGGAAAAAATAGCTGGGCTGAAAATTTCTCTGTGCATACACACTGAGCGATTTTTGCCCATTTTAGCGATTTTTTTTTTTTCCCCTGGGGTGGACGACTTTCCATAACAGGATGCTATAAAAAGCCGCCCACTCCATCGCTCATCTAATAGTAATACCAGCAGAGAGCGGCCAGGCCAGCCCATATCAGCACTTACCACTCATTGCTGCCCCATACACACCGGGCGGCTTTCGAGCTGAAAGCGGCTCAAATGAGTAAACTGAGCTGCTTTCTGCTCGGGCACCGTGTGTGTGTGTGTGTGTGTGTGTGTGTGTGTCTTAAGAGCTTGGAGCCACTGTACAAATACATTGTGTGTTCTGTTGTACAGATTTTTTTTTTTTAAAACCTTGTATTTTGCACTATTACAATGGTTTATGTGTTTTGCCTAATATAAATGTATTTTTTGTTGTTTTCCATAGGGCACCAATGCCTCAACATTGGAAAAAGAGATCGGCCCAGAACAATTTCCTGTAAATGAACATTATTTTGGTTTGGTCAATGTAAGTTTTTACTAAAACCCTTTTCTTATTTCACTGTTCTTTATTTCGATGTTGATGTTTGTAGCTTTATTGTACAGTTACCACCGGTAATAAGCCATCAATCATGTGTTCTCTTCTACTAGGTGATTTATAGAAGATCCGTACCGTCCTTCCTCCCCTTCTCCTTTCCCTTTGTCTAGTAGTACTATAATGGCACACCTGTTATTTTCCTAAAGTAGCTGTCCCAGAGCTGAAGAAGAGAAGGCAAAAGACATTGGCCACATATTAGGTTAGATATTTCCGCATACATCCTCAATAAGCCACATAGTGTACCATGAGAGGCCTGATGTGAATGTGCCACCAGGTCCCATGAAATTCTGTTAGCGTTGGGCATCTTTTTGCTGACACTGCATCTTATACACCTTTCACACCGCACAAATAACCCGGGTCCGACCCCGGTCACTGTGCAGTGTGAAAGGGCCTTTGGAAAAGACCTGAGTAAAAAGAAGGCTTTTATCCAGTTAAGAACCAGATTGCTGGGCAGTGTGAATGGGTAACCAGGTCCCATTCACTTTTATGGAGAAGGCAGCAGCGATACCTAGGGATGGGCGCTGACCATCGATATTTCGAAATCATTGATGGTTTATGGTCAATGTAGAATAGTTTTGCCATCGATGTAGGAGAACCAGATGGTTTCCCACCATCGATGTTAATCGTAAACGAATAGTTAATTTTTCTCGTAAGGGGCCAGAACACAGAGCGTAGCTCCGTCCCTGACACCTGTGAAGACTGGCCCCCGTGTTTTGATTGGCACACAGGCCACTCAGCCTGAGAAAATGGATGACCATCAATAGGCAAAAACATCAATGGTCATCCATTCCATCGATGGCAAAGGCCATCCCTAGCGTTACCTTAGTGCTGCCTCCTTCCCTGCAGGCCTGACTCTCCGTCGCTCCTCCCACCCTCTGGATGATGTCAGCGACACGCAATAAGCTGGGTCGCTGTGAGCCGAAATTAGCGCAAATGCAGGGATAGACCCGTGCCCTAATCCTGTGTGCGACCCGGCATTTGTGGACTAATAGTGTGTGTGTGTGTGTGTGTGTGTGTGACTGAGTTTGTATACTGAGCAGAGCAGCTTGAAAATAGCTGCGGCTCCTACATTGTAGCGTTTCCCATACAAATTCAGAGACCCCTTTGCACCCAGATATACATGTCTGGCACATCAAGCTAATCAGCACAGCCCCCGCAGCAAATGTAATGCTGACACAATATGTATGTGACCACAGTCATTCACAGATATATCCATTGTACATACCTGCTGGTGTGGCCCCAATATATTGCCCAGTGTGTACCCAGCATAAGATGCATTTTTCACAAAACAATAAACCTAATGCTAGAAGATTCTCACTGGACTGGACACACCGGCAGGAGCTGTTTGGCAGGACTGCAATGAGGCCACATCTGTAGTTCCTAGGCTATCCAACCAGTAGCAGTCAAGTGAGTTATGGGGACATTTTGTGGTCAGTGACTGCTTGGCGAAACCCATTTAATACCCTTGGCTTCAACTTTCTTTGTAAGGCTTCCTGTTATAACCAGTTGTTTCTTAAATTGTGCAAAGATGGAAGTGTCCTATAACTCCTCTGATGCTTACATAAATGGTGACTCACAGCAGATAATTACGCATTGAGGCTTCGAGGAAGACTCTAATCTCCCTGGACTCAGTGGCGGATTCAGGGGGGGGGGCACCCGGGCACGTGCCCCCCCTGTCATTTATTTTGTATCTGAGGACCAGGGCTTTCCAACGAGCCCAGCCCCGTGTCTCTAGTCCCCCGGGAACCGGAGATATTGCCTGGCAAACCTGTAACGTTTTTTCCCCATAGGATAATATGGGACCCGTCAATTCCAACCCCCACCCGGTTCCGACGGCTGCCAGTTCCCGTCCTGGCATCTCAGAAGCTTGTGGTTGATATCATTCAATTCCAAATCGCTGGGCCTTCAATATGATACCAGGCTGGTCCAAATCGGTCAATCGGTTCCAGAGATAATGCGTGTAAACCGAATTTTTTATTTTTGAAATGTAATTTCATGGCTGTTCATGATTTTGAGGGCAGATTACTCTGGAACCAAACGTTCCAGTTTCACTGGACCAAAATCATTCAAAGCCAACTCAAAAGTTCTTCAATATAATACTTGTCTCATGTAAATGGGTCAGTTGGTTCCAAAGATATAGCCGGTTAAATGAGATAACTGGTTAAAGGGGGGAGGGGTGGTTTTCTCTCCCCCTCACACCAGAAAATGCAGGGACTAGGCTGGTGTAAAAGGGGCCAACCTGGGAATGCATTTTCTGGTGTGAAAGGGGTATTATTTCAAATAGCCGGGACCTGCAGTGCTCTGAATACAGCCAGGCTCTGCCACTGTCAGTGGCTATCACTTCTGCCTGGCGGCGGCTGTCCCCCATTTACCACGAGCATGTATTCCCCCTTGGCAATGAGCATGTAATCCCACATGGCAACGAGCATGGAACCTCTGGCAATGAGCATGGAACCCTTGGCAATGAGCATGTAGAGAAGCAGCACTTATGTAGCATAATTTTTAATAGGCATTATGGTGTTTGGCATAACACATAATGGACATAATGGCGTGTAACTTAACGTGTAATGGACATTATGGTGTAAATGTTTAATAAGCGCCTTTGGTGGACAATGTCCCTGTTTATGAAGTGTATTGTGAATTTTGGCTTAATCTGTGTGGCATTATGTGAATTCTGGCTCAATCCATGTGGCATTATGTGAATTTTGTCTCAATCCGTGTGGCATTATGTGAATTTTGGCTCAACCCATGTGGCATTATAAGAATTTATGTGAATTTTGACACAATCCATGTGGCATTATTTGAATTTTGGCTCAATCCATGTGGCATTATGTCAATTTTAACTCATTCCATTTGGCATCATGTGTAAGGGGCAAGTATAATGGGGTCTAGTATTTTGTTGCATAATGTGTAGAAGTTGTATATGGTGTTGAAACGCCCCCTGTTGAGTGGCCACACACCCTTTTCTGGAGCGTGCCTTTGGTGCGCGCACAACTACATCCTTCACTTTTGTCGCCATGGTGGGCCTCCGTACTTTAAATGCCAGGGCCTATTTTTAATTCCATTCCAACCCTCTCCTGCCGCTCTCTTAACATGTACACTGGCACCATTAACACCGCCCCTCCCCCACCCAAACCCTTTTTTATCATGGTGCCCCCCCTGTCATTTTATCCTGGATCCGCCCCTGCCTGGACTGTATATAAAGTTGTCTTTTCAGCAGGAGCTCTGTAATACAGTAACAGCTCAGTCAGTTATCACACTACACTATTAACTTTCCAGGTAATGATTGAAGACTTTGGTTTCAACATGTCTAGTATCTTCCCCTGAGAATTTTTAGTTCTTTTTAGTATTTGAATGTCAGGCGTAAATCCTTAAAGATCTGTTCTAGGCTAGTAATATAAAAGTGATCTGCGGCAGCGTCTGATACAGTCCTTTAATGAATTAGCGCTGTAATGTACTGTACTGTATTTCAGGTCAAGTCGACCCCCTCCACCCCTGGAAAGGGAGGAGGCGGTTGACTTCAGCTGCATACACATTATGCACAGTACCAACAGTTCAAAATATTCAGCATCGGCTATGTGAATGTGAAGGTAAATGTTTGTATAGGATCATGACACTACACAGCCCTTTTGCTTGCTCCGATGTTTACGAGCGACTCATTGGCACGAGCGTCTCATTTCCTACGAGCGTCTCATCGCGCACGAGCGTCTCATACTGTAAGCGCACTCCGTACGGCGAATGGCGGGATTCCATTGGCACATTACGGTATATCACTCCAACTCTAGCTTGATGGAGCATTAGCCACCCAGTGGTGGTGGATTGTATTGCATGGCGTGCACCCACGCCCCTTGTTGGGTGCCAGCGCGAGAAGAATATCGGAGCGCCAGAACCTCCGCCATGGCGATTCGCCAGCAAGAGGGAGGCTGGCTCCAGCTGTATTTGAATGTCAAGCGATCTCTTCTAGGCTAGTAATATAAAAGTGATCTGTGGGTCAATATTCCTGCTGCTGCTGCCACCACCATCCGTATCTATAAATAGCATTTTTCAGTAAATTATAATATAATATGTTCCAGCATAACTGGAACATATTATAATCTACTTGGAGAGATTTACACCAAACTTTGTACACACCTGATTTATAATCTGGGAAAAAATTCTGTGGGGCTAAGACACCCCTAGCACCCTGCCAAGGGGGCCCAAAAGGGGGCCCTGCCAATACACAAAGTGGGTCAGGGAAGCAACATATCCAGAATAACTTTGGAATGACTGGACCAATGTTTACCAAACTTTGGCCCTTATTCTGATACACTCTTAGAGGCAAAATCCTTCTCAAATTGACAAAACCAGGTGCACTGCAGGTGGGGCAGATGTAACATGTGCCGAGAGATTTAGATTTGGGTGGGGTTTTTCTTCAAACCCTGCACAGAAACAAAATAACTCGCCCAAATCGAAATCTCTCTGCCCCTCCTGCAGTGCACATGGTTTTGTCCATTTGGGAAGGAATTTGTCTGGTACTTGTTTCCCAGCACGGCGCCAATCGTATGCCATCACATACCACTACTTAAGGGATGCGATGGGACCCGATTTTCGGGTTTTAAGAGCCACACTGTACAATTTTAATATTGCGTCGCATTGCATGCCATTACAATGGCATGCGATGCGATCACACCCGATTTTTAATTGTACAGTCACCCTGATGGGTGATTACTATGTTAAATGCACCCCCATTGTTAACGCCACCACCACAATCAACACCAACCCGAAGTGTGGCGACCTTTTCATACCCCTACTGTCCACGACGGCGTGGAGTTGATTTTAGTATGGCGAGCCCGTGGCGAGCGCACGCGGAATACATGTGAAGTAATCCTCGGCCCCTCGCGGGGCTCACCACGCTTCAGGCTCGGTGGCTCGCTGCGCTCGCCACACTATAGAAAATCAACTCCACGCTGACGTGGATAGTGGGGGAAACAAAAGGGGAAACAAACTCGGGTGGGGTGCACTCTTAATATCTTAATCACAAAAGTTGTTCAATAAAGATATTTTTTAATTTCTGTTTTTTTTAGTGTGATTTTTAATATATTTGCTGAGTGTTTTAGATTAGTAACCAAAGTTACTGATTTATTTTACAATTAGTCTATTCTGGCGATTTATTAACTCATTGCAGGATTAGATCAGATTGGTGTGCGTAAATGCCCATTTAACTATAAATATAAAAATATGAGAGCTGCTGACCGTCATATATCCTTAATGCCTTTAACCAAGAGGCAGTGTCAATGTGGTCTCAATTATATGTATATAAATATATATGCAAATAATATTATGATAATAATTTTTTGGTATATGTCATTATTTTTCTACCTTTGAAATTTTGAGTTACGCTGACCAATGATTATAATCCTTATCTCAAAATTAATTGAGACCACATTGACACTGCCTCTTGGTTAAAGGCATTAAGGATATATGACGGTCAGCAGCTCTCATATTTTTATATTTATAGTTAAATGGGCATTTACGCACACCAATCTGATCTAATCCTGCAATGAGTTAATAAATCGCCAGAATAGACTAATTGTAAAATAAATCAGTAACTTTGGTTACTAATCTAAAACACTCAGCAAATATATTAAAAATCACACTAAAAAAAACAGAATTAAAAAATATCTTTATTGAACAACTTTTGTGATTAAGATATTAAGAGTGCACCCCACCCGAGTTTCTTTCCCCTTTTGTTTTCCTTGTTAAACTTATACCAAACTCAGGGGTGCACCACTGACCATTACAATAATCAGACTAAGGCTGTTGTCATAAGCCTGTGTGTAATGATAACTTTAGAAATTATTCTTTAATTCAGTCAGTTATATCTTTAATCCACTATCTACACCTTCATCCCACTTGAATTATTTAACCCCACCTAGTGCAGACTTCCCTCTACCTCTTTCTTTTAGTGGATAGTGGGGGGTATGAAAAGGTCGGAGGACGCGCACGGCCGCCCCTCGTGGGCTCGCTGTGCTCGCCACGCTTCGGGTTGGCGTTTATAGTGGGGGTGGCATTAACAATGGCATTTAACATATTAATCACCCATCAGGGTGGCTGTACAGTTAAGTCTGCGATGTGATCGATGCGATGGCATAAGATTAAAATGGTGGGCGCCGTGCTAGTAAACAAGTGCCATTTGTCTTTAAGAGTAAACCAGAATAAGGCCCTTTGTACACATATGGCTTACAATCTGGAAAAAATACTGTGTGGGTGAGGCACCCCTAGCACCCCCTGGGGGTTCAGGGCCCAAAAAGGGGTCCGGACACTACAAATATGCAAGATATAGCAGAGTTGCATAACATATGGGGGGCTTTTCTGGTTATATCCTGTCCTATAGAAGACACCCCTCCCCCTTATGTTTTTGCTGGCATTTTTTTACTATTTTAGCCTAATATTGGCTCTGTTTTGTTGCTGACGGTAATGGAACATATCCTGCTATAGAAAATTTGGAGCTATAACTGAATTTTGTTCTAAAGACTCTTTTAAATGTGCACAACTCACTATAAATAGAAAACACTAAAAATAACCTCAATATCTCATTTCTGCTCCATGCATATTACTGTTGCCATGCTATGCGTATTCCCCAATGACTGATTCAGAATACATTGTTGAGATTTATTACGAGAAATATTCTACAGTTCTCAACCCTTATTATGGTCATTTATTACATATTAATACATTCCTGATGCATTATCCTGCGTCCTACTTATTTTTAGCAGTGAATTAGGGCTTTTGAATAAGCATTTCAGGTTATTTTAGGTTCCTAATACGTTTTGCTAGTCACGATTCCCTTATGTAGCAGAGCAGTGACGCTGCATTAATGCTCATGCGCACTTATGAGTTTTTAAACCTTTTTTTATTTAAAAAAAAAATGCTGAATATATTCCTATTTTTACATTCAGTTTAGTTCTTGTATTGTATCTTGTACAGAATATTTCCTTTTTTGTTTTTTTCTGTAGTCCAAGGACACCCACAAAAAAATGCGTATCTAAGCTTATATGTGCTGCTGTTTGCCATAGATCTCCAGAATATATTCTAGCTGCGTACATAGTGATAACCGCCTCTATTATATACATATGTGTAACCCTTAAATACAGTAAATATATATATTTTATTATATATATTATATATTACGGTCAATATATATCTATATAGATAGTGTGGCCACCCCCACTTGATTTTTGGAAACTTTTTTTTAATCTACTTTTTTATTTGGTTTCTATAGTATTTAATTTGTAAATTAGTTTTTCTGTCTTGTCTTTCCCAGTTTGGCAACACCTGCTACTGCAATTCTGTTCTACAAGCACTTTATTTTTGTCGCCCGTTTCGGGAAAAAGTTCTGGCATACAAGGTCCAGCCATGGAAGAAGGAAAGCTTGCTCACATGCCTGGCGGACTTGTTTAACAGCATTGCCACGCAAAAGAAGAAAGTGGGGGTTATACCTCCCAAAAAGTTCATCTCCAGATTGAGGAAAGAAAATGGTAAGTAAATAATGCCTTGCCACATTAATGGAGGTTTCTCATGTGTGCAGTAAAGGTGAACTGAAGGCAGGTATTCAAATGTCATACTGAGTTGTACCGAATTGAGCCGGAGGTTTGGAAACCCACTTAAAGTAACATTTTAAAAACTTCAGTGAAGTACAATGTTAGAATTGTACCCTCTGATCTTCATATGATTGCCATACTGGGGAATGTAACCCTTTGAGAGATGTGAAAAATATATGCTAAAAATGCCAGCGTCGCTCACATTTCAAATAAAAAAATGTTGTGTAAAAAACAATTAGATTTTTTAATACAAAGGTAAACATTACAGGTCATTATGATGAATAAAAATGTTTGCTTGGTAATTTCTTCCACCTATTGGCACGCAAAGGATTAAAAGAAACTGCATGGCTATACTGTACATAAAAATATTATGTATTAATAAAACGCTCTCACTCCAACCCAGAAGCATTTAGCTGCTTTGCCAACTTGCATCTGTTGTAGTGTTTCTACAGCACTTATTTAACAGGGTATGACGTCAGGATGTTAACTTCAAAATGTTTGCATTGCCAAAGTTGACATTGACCTACCATCAAATAAGGTTATATTTACTGTTAGCCTACAGTAAAGGTGCGTACACACTGGCCGATATATCATCTGTTCGATTGAATGGCCAATACATCGATGCACCTTCGGCAGTGTGTATGATCCACCGACCACCCATACAACCTTGCCGTGAGCCGCCAGTGATTGGCAGCTCAGTGGGCGAACGCATGCAAACACGCCCACCCATTTGTGATGTCAGCCCAGATGGATTGGGCAGCGTGTATGGAGAACACGATGCCCGATCCATCTTTAGATAGATCTGCAGATCAATTTGATCTGCAGATCTATCTACCAGTGTTAACCCAGCTTTAGACTGACCATACACCCAAAGATTTATTGTCCAATCTGGCAGTCTGGAACAAAAGTCTGGTTATATCTGGGTGCAAATGACGACAATTGAATTTTGCTAGCAAACTCTGGAAAACAGACAGAAATGGTCATTCAGATAAATCCGTTAAATCCCTTTTGCAGCATTTCAGTGCAAATGGTTGTGTTATTTCCTCTCAAATGTTACCAGATCTTCGCTCCAACGAGCCAGATTGGACAATAAATCTTTAGGTGTGTATGGCCAGCTTTAGGCTAAAATATCATTATTGTTAACCTTTACAATATCAACATTATGTTATTTAGAATGTAGACATGTTATACCATACCCTTTAGCATAGATGAGAATATTTATGGAGCTTGTCCAACATGTTTTTTTTCCCTCCAAATAAATGTTATTGAGTTATAAAGAACGTACAGTACATATACATAACATCAGACTGTCAAAAAAAGTCCAGCTCAAATCTGATACATTTCAGTTACCCATACTCGCAAGTATATTGTAAATAGCATAATAAATTCTGAGTCCAAAAAGTGGCCTTATCATACCACACATAAGAAATTACGGGTGAAATTTACTAAGATGTGAAATACACTTCACAGGTCATGTGGCTATGGGAAACCAATCACATCCTGTCTACTATATTCTAGAGGGTGGTAAATTAATAAGAAGTAGCTTCTGATTGGTTGCCCATAGCAACATGACCTGTGAAGTGTATTTCACATCTTAGTAAATTTCACCCTACATCTCAATTGAGAAAAAAGACACAGAGAAGAGGAAAATGTTTTATTTGCAGAGATAGGACCGTAGTGAGCTGCGGATGTAGGAAGGAAGATGATGGCTTTATGAACCGAGGTACAGAGGAAACAATTGCAAAATGTACAGTGTGTAAAGCACAGCTTCCTTTTATGACAGAATCTGGGACATGTAGTTCCATAAAGGAATATTGTGAGGTGGACTCTTGCGCACTAACTTGTTTTTACTGTGTGTGTGTGTGTCAAACATCGAGCAGCTCTTTTCGTCACCATAGAAAAGCCGATGATGCTCCTTTTATGCATGTGAATAGTTATGGTGGCTGCTTTTCACATCCAACTCTCTTCCTGACTTATTCATAGTTCCGGTTACAGCTCATCCTGGTCATGCAGTGATCAGCAGCATTTATTAGCATTTTAATAGAGTGGTTTCATATACTTCATAAACAGCACCCTCTTGTGGAGAAATGTATGTAATTCTGCTTGGGAATCATATGCTTTATGTCCTGCATCGCAGTGATTTGTGAGTAACTGATATGGGAAAGAGGATCGAATAAAGAACATGGAAATGAGTAACTAATGATGTTTATAGGGAATAAACAAAAAACACTGTAATGTAATTTAAAAGGTTTTGAATGGGCAGTTTCATTAATAAACACACAAATAACTATAGCAATACATCACATCTAACAATTTGGCCTCAAATCCAAATCTGTCCTCCTAAATGATCCGCGCCCTGCACCTACAGTGAACAATGACTCATACTAGGAATTTGAATCAGCACATTCCATACAATTGCACTGTAAAGCTTTGTTTTGTTTCTTTGGCTCATGCAGAACTGTTTGATAACTACATGCAACAGGATGCCCATGAGTTCCTAAATTACCTGCTCAACACTATTGCCGACCTACTACAGGAAGAGAAGAAACAGGAGAACCAGAATGGCAAGCTGCAGAATGGGAGCTTAGAACTGCCAGAACCAGATAAACCTGACCTCACTTGGGTTCACTAGATCTTCCAGGGAACCCTAACCAATGAAACCAGATGTCTTAACTGTGAGACTGTGAGTAGCACAGATTGTACCAAGAATCATTAGAGATTTCTAATGCATAAAATATAATCTATTAGGGTGAATTTCTATAACCACTGTTGTCAGATAAATATCCACTTTGATCCTCAATTATGTGCGAGGTCTGGATAGGTGTTTACATTATAATGCAGTTTAATAAGCTATTAAGCATGTTTTGTGTGTGTGAGGGGGGGGGGGGGGGGGTTGCGAGGGGGTTAAACATCAGGGATCGCCAAAAACAAGCGATCCTCACCTGTTTTAACCCCAGTGCGGTCCACACACCCTATTCAACTCGACAGGGAAATCTGACGGCGAGGATTCCCCCAAACAGCGAGGCTCTCGGCTAATGCAGGGAGCTTGCTACATTTAGCCATGAGCCTTGCTGTTTTAGCGGCCGCATACGCAGTTTCCCCCTCGCTCCAAAAACCTAGCGAGGGGGGAAACGGCGTGTGCAGGGGGTCAGTTGAAGACTGACCCTGCGAGCTGTGACAGCGAGCAGAAAGCATTGAATACACCCCTCTGTCTGTGTTTCTCTCTTTGGCTTTTTTCACTTCCTTTCTTTCTTTTTTACTTCCTCCATTTACTCTGTCATTCTTAAATTCTGTTTTATAGCAGAAATCGCACGTGAAATAGAACTCCTATCTTAGTACATTTCCCCCTTTGTGTCTGGAACACATCATGTTGTTATGTAATGGGAGCAAAAACATTTATATTGTTTCTCTGCAGGCTAAATACTGGTTGCTTTTGCATGTTGCTCACAAATGTTAGACCGCTTTCATTTTACACTACAATTTAGATTTCCGTTTGGACACACCCTACCCAAATCTAAATCTCTGCCTGGGAGAGATGCAATAAAGTGATAAAATGGAGAGTGATAAACCACCAACCAATCGGCTCCTACCTGTCATTTTTTAAACACAAGAGAGGGGTAGTTGCAGCGCTCTCAAATTTTAATGAGTGAGTGCGATATCAATAAAATTGAATAATGAACATACAGTACATAGGAAAAAAAAAAAATATATTATTAAAACAAGGTATTGGTTAAAAGCAACAAGTGGACCAATCATTATGTGGAATATATAACCTGCTCTGGTACTGAACCACTGGATACTGGTGCTGGAGTCCAATTATAAGTCCCAATTTGTAATCCCAAAGGTCGCTGGAGGTGTCCCTGGCCCAATGGGGCGAAGGATATTGCTTGTAGGGATCCTCTCTAAAGTGCGGATTGAGTGCAGTCGGGGATTGGGTATGGCACTCCAATTGTAATGAGCAAGCCGTGATCTTTTTACCCCAGTCTGGATAGCTGTGGGGGAGGGCTGCCGTAGTAAGGTGCTCAATGCTTGGAAGTTAGAAATGCTCCAAACGAATTGAAGAGGTGGTGTTTAAAGTCCCAGAAGAATTAAGCAGGTAGGGAGAAATGTCCACAAATGGTCCCACTTGGTCACCGACGCGTTTCGCTGTCACTAGGGACAGCTTTATCAAGTCCTTGTTTTAATAATATATATATTTTTTTTTTCATATGTACTGTATGTTCATTATTCAATTTTATTGATATCGCACTCACTCATTAAAATTTGAGAGCGCTGCAACTACCCCTCTCTTGTTTTTTTCTCAATCAACACTAGGGATCTGACTAATCCCCAGTTGCAGCAGCTCACTCTGAGTCTAACAACCACGACCAGCGCTCTAAACAGCTTTTGCTGTATCTCTATTTTTTAAACACAGCCTGTAGGTAGGAGCTGGTTGGCTGGTGGTTTTTCACTCTCCATTTTATCACTTTTTAAGCATAGTACATCTGGCCCCAAATGTTACATCTGCCCCACCTGCAGTAAAACATGGCTTTGCACATTCATGTGCTTTTTTGCATACACAAAGCTGAATTAGGCCCTTATATGGCATCGGTACATCTGTCAGACCAGACTTAGATCTACAGTCATTAGGTCGACCCCGGAAGGTCGACTGGCCCCAAGGTCAACAGGGTTGAAGGTCGACATGGCTCAATGTCGACATGGGTTTAGGTCAACAGTTATTAGGTCGACATGAGTTTTTCACTGTTTTTTTTACCCGAATGTTGACATGGACACAGTTGGAGTTGAACCGCTTCGCTCGCGATGCTTCAGGCACACTTTTTTATTCTCCCACCACGTCCTAGTGGATGGTAGGGCATGAAATACCGCCTGTCGACCGTGGCCCATGTCGACCTTGAGCCATGTCGACCTTTAACCGTGTCGACCTTGGGGCCAGTCGACCTTCCGGGGTCGACCGAATGACAGTCGACCTAAGTCTGGTCTGACAGATGACCGTTTCCCGTCTATATACAGCAGCATAAAGCAGCTTTCACTCAACTGAATGAAAATATTCATTGTCAGAAAATTCTCTACATAACCCTATTATTATTGATCATTTCTAGGAAAGTAAACAGATAGTGAACTCTCTGTGACGTGCAGAACTGGTTTCAGTATTTAACAGAGTTTCTTTTGTTAACACTCTGCCTTTTCTATTCAAGGTTAGTAGCAAAGATGAAGATTTCTTGGATCTCTCGGTAGACGTGGAGCAGAACACTTCCATTACGCACTGCTTAAGGTGAGCTGGAAGCGGTGCTAGTTTCATTAAAAACTCCTGGCCAACGTACTTGTTAGAATTCTAGGTGGTTTAAAGATCACCTGTTAATGATGATGATTTTGTATACACAATGTTGGGAAATGATGGTAGGTGAAATAGTTGACATTCTTGGTAAAATACTGTTTTCCTAAACTGGAAACACAAACTTCAACGTGTAACGTTTCATTACTACAGCATACATTCACAAGGAACCTGAAACCAAATGTTACGTAGCTGGAATGATCAATCAGATGTAAATTTACATGTCCATTATAGGTATCAGTTATTATTCTATTTAGCTTCGATTTATTGTTAGTTTTCCCCCCGCAGTTTTCTTTATCTACTATACTGTATACAGAAAATGAAAGACATTACATCTACCTGTAGTAATTAATTTTAGCTATAGTCTTCCATCTCCACATAATAAACAGTGTGAAACTGCACTGATTCCCAAATGTTAGGGGGATACAGTCACTAGTTCTCCAGTAACTAGGTGCATGCACTAAAATGCATGAAGGTCGACAGGTCATTAGGTTGACGCAAGCATTAGGTTGACAAAGGGAAGGTCGACAGAAAATGTCGACATGGGTGTTTTCACTTTAAGTCGACATGTGCCGGCAGCCGATATTTCATGCCTTACCATCCATTAGTGTGGTGAAAGTATAAAATAGTGTGCCCGAAGCATGGCGAGGGGACGCGGTGCTGTATTTCAGTATCCATGTTGACTGTGTTGAAATTTGTGATAAAAAAGTGAAAAACCCCATGTCGCCCTTTTGCTTGTCAACCTTCCCCATGTCGACCTAATGCTTGTGTTTACCTAATGACCTGTCGACCTTCATGCATGTCGACCTTCCTGCATGTTGACTTAGTGGTGTCGACCTAATGCTTGTTGACCTAGTTACTGTCTATCCAATGATATCATTCCATTTTTTGAATCCGAATTTTATCCACAGCACTCCTAGACTAAAAATTTCTTAGTGAGATAAAAATCTTAATGAAATAAATTGTGTTTAAATTTCATCTTTACTTTTAATTATGTAGTAGGGACAAAGTTAGCTTCTGTTTGTCCAAATATTTTATAACTGGCCGCTACAAGCACTGGTTATACCCTATTACACTGATTATAACTTATTTGAATTGGTCCTGGACCACCAACTCAAGCATCCCAGGGTGCCAAGTGACAGTTTGGGAACCACTGTTATACTGTCTGAGAGACCAGAAGCCAACTGTTAAAAGCACAATTGGTACTTGTGTATTTTGGCGGCACCCATCGCATACCATAAGGTATATTGCGCGATACAATATCGCGCGATATTGTACAATGCCATACAATTTTAAAATTGTATGACATTGTATATGGCATACAATGCCATACAATGCGATGCGATTAAACATTGTATAAGCACCCTAATGGGTGCTTACAATGTTAAATGCACCCCCACGCCACCCCCCCCCACTCTAAACGTCAACCCGAAGCGTGGCGAGCGCCGCGAGGGGACGCGGATAACTGTGAAGGCCGCGAGGGGACTCCGATACCTGTGAAGGTATCCGCGTCCCCTCGCGGGGCTCGCCACGCTTCGGGCTCGGTGGCTCGCTGCACTCGCCACACTTTCTATTCTCAACTCCACGCCGACGTGGATAGTGGGGGTATGAAAAGGTCGGAGGACGCGTACCGCCGCCCCTCGCTGGCTCGCTGCGCTCGCCACGTTTCGGGTTCACGTTTATAGTGGGGGAGTGGCGTGGGGGTGCATTTAACATTGTAAGCACCCATTACTGTGCTTAAAAGCAACCTTTAGTGTGCTTATACTTTCTTTCATCGTATAGGGGGCAAAAATCGCTTCGCATCGCATGCCATCGGGTGCATGGCATGCGATGCGATTAAAACATCGCGCGATGGGAATCGGGGGCGCCGCTATAATACACAAGTACCACATAATTTAATTTTTTTTTACTTTTTTGATCATAAAATATACTTTAAAAAGATGCTATATATTTTAAGAAGACTGTAATTTTTTCCAGTTTTATAGAAGTATGCCCCCTACTGTGACATGTTGTGTTAGTCATACTCTTTTTTGTTGTGTTCCTGCAGGGGATTCAGTAATACAGAAACACTATGCAGCGAATACAAATATTACTGTGAGCAATGTCGAAGCAAACAGGAAGGACAGAAAAGGTGAGCCCGCTCTTCCACGTTAACATCTGCATTGCGGTGTTTGTACAGTACACGTCTATTGAGGGCTGGACCTGGAGATTATGGTGTGGAAATGGTAACACAGTTATGAGCTGTAGTACTTTTCTGTTAGGATTAATCCTGACACCACAGACATTGTGATATACGCAATATATGGGCACTTAGATGGGAGCTTTATTCAGATGGGATGTTGCCATGGGCAGCCAATCAGATTATGGGCGGTATGCAATGCTGCAATTTCCAACCGCATTGAAGGCAGATTACGACAAAACAAATCCGACATTAAAACAAGTCGGATCAGTTTTGTCGGAAACTGCCATGGATTGTAGAATTCACAGACACTTTTCGACAATCCATTACCGCTTTTGCCGACACCCCCACTTTCCAACACTCGAGCTGGAACAATGAATTCCGGCTGTCAAGTTACAGTCGAGCTGAGTGGAAACGGACCAGGATTCCAACTTGGGACGTTCTGACAGTCGGAATCCTTGGTTGAATTCCCCCCTTAATCTAGTATTTCCTAGAAGGTGCTAAATAAAGTAGTCCTCTCTTCCAGGAGAGGCGGTGTCGGCAGACAAAATACATACATTAAGAATAAAGTTGGACAAACCGTTATTGAGTAACAACACCCAGGGTACAAACATGCATAGTCTATCATTTAATCAGAATACACAATTTATATAAAGGGATGTAGCAAATAGATCATGCACTGTAACTAAAGGCTGAACTCAATGGACACCCGTCTTTATTCAGCCTGAACTACTATGTAACTATGAGTATACAATTGGAAAAGAGACTGACCTAGGTCAATCTATTAGAGCGCTTTTGTATGAGTCTATTCCTTTAAAGAGCAGCCGATTCAGGGGATGGTCAGTTCCCCAAGTAAGAATATAGAACAACAAAAAAAACAGAGGGGACAATCGGCGCTCAGAAAAATACTGTTTCAAGTGCCTGCATCAATTCAATAAAAATTATTTAATCAATAAATAAATAAATTCATACACATGTATACAATAGACATAAGGAAAATAATAAATATATAAATATAAAAACAATAAATGGCAATGGACCTATTGGGAGAGCTGGGATATTTGTATAGTCACCCGTGTGGTGTTGATAGGACCTGCACTGATCCAAGAACTTGTGTCCATAAAAGTCCAGAAAGCGTCCGTGTGATTTAAGGCCGTATGATGTTATGTCCTGGTAGCTGCCTAGGAGGTGGGCCCGTTGGCAAAAGATGGTATATGATAGCCATATTTATATATTTATTATTTTCCTTATGTCTATTGTATACATGTGTATGAATTTATTTATTTATTGATTAAATAATTTTTATTGAATTGATGCAGGCACTTGAAACAGTATTTTTCTGAGCGCCGATTCTCCCCTCTGTTTTTTGTTGAACTATGAGTATACACCTGTGGCTGGCTACATGGAGTATGCAGGTGTCTCCCAGTAACAGTTGTGATAGACAAGAGTGGCTTCATTTCCCTCTGATGTAAGAAATACTTTCAGCCAAGCTGTCTAATTTACTGACAAGCTCTGTATTCTGACACTGATCACTATTATTCCTTTCCCCTTCACATATTGGGCGAGATGTACTAAGCCTTAAAAAGTGATCAAAAGGAGAGTGATAAACCACCAAACAATGAGATCCAACCTGTCATTTTTCAAACACAGCCTGTGACATGACAGGTAGGAACTGATTAGCTGTCTGTTTATGTCTCCATTTTGTCACTTTTCAAGCTTAGTACATCTGGCCAATTCTCCTACAACTTAACTATGTGTCTTGGCCATCTCTCCCTTTGTATCATCCTTCACAGCAGGATTTATATTCTAGTTCTCCACTTCTGAAAATGTTTGAGTAGTACAAGTATATCTCAGCGTGTCTTCTCGTTCTGTGTCTCTGTCTGACCTGTCTTGCTACATGTGAATGATACAATGAAATACTTGCCAGTTTGTGTGTTTAATCTGTTTGCAGGATGAGAGTGAAGAAGTTGCCTATGATATTAGCCCTGCACTTGAAAAGATTTAAATACATGGACCAGCTGCACCGATATACCAAACTCTCCTACCGTGTGGTGTTCCCACTAGAGCTGCGGCTCTTCAACACTTCCGGGGATGCCACCAACCCTGAACGAATGTATGACCTCGTAGCGGTGGTGGTCCACTGCGGCAGGTGTGTAAATCTGATTATTAATAGGGTAGCTATTAGAGATTACATACCATTACATATGACCATTGAGCTGACCATTAAAAGGCATGTGAGTTCTCCGTATCCCATCTCCAACATAAAGCTTAGATAGTTCTTCTTCACTGCTCGCAATATTAAACCTTCTCCTTTTCTACGGGTCTTTATCATTTGTCTTGTAGCAATGAATAATGATAGAAAACTTGTCTAAGCTTTGCACAAATAGATGATTATCTACAGTACATAAGTATAATTGAACGATGTTTGTGTGTGTGTGTATGTATGTTCCATGATAACGTTCAAACTTTTTAACTAATAGTCGTCAAACTTTGCACACTACCTTATCATCGTAACCCTTTGATTGCCAACATCTCTATGAGAGATGTGCAAATAATCTGCTAAAAATGCCAGCGTCACTCACATTTGTTATATAGATTCAAATAAATAATGTGTTAACAAATATTATATTTCCTCTTCTCTGCTGTACATGAGAATTGCACTTTTTTAAATACTGGTTCCACTGCCCCATTAAGGACTTCTTTAGGATTGCATGGAATTCCCTTTTTCATGCAATATAACTTTCCATAGGCCAGGGGTGGCCAAAATGGACCTTCAGATATTTTAAAGGTCCACATTTTCCAAATCGCCTAGCTGGTGCACAGCTGTAGTCATTACTAAAGGCCCATACACACTGGGAGATTTTGAGATGAAAGCAGGTCAGTTTTGTCGTTTGAGCTGCTTTCAGACCCAAAGCTACCCCAGTGTGCATGGGCAGGCGATGAGCGCTGATGCACGCTCCTGTATCATCGCCGGCTGGCGCCATGTGTCTGAACCTGCATCCTGCTATGGAAAGCCATTCACAGCGGCAAAAATCGCTGGGTAGGGGGGAAATCGCTCAGTGTGTATGCACTGAGCTATTTTCAACCCAACGATTTCAGCGATCATCGCTGTCCATTTACGCTGAGCCAAAATGGCCAGTGTGTATGCACCGAAACTGCCACATTTCGAACATGCTGCATTCATTCCTACTATAGATCCACAGGTTGCCTGACATACAGGAACTGTTGGTAGATCTTGAGGACCGGTTTGGCCACCCCTGTTCTAGGCTCTAAACCTTCCAGGGTTCCCTGAATACCGCTTAAGGAAAGCTTAGCAACCTCCTGATCCTAAGCCTATACTGCTGTATGACTAAGCACTTATTCATATTGCATTCTAGGTGGCCCAATATGTACTTTCCCTATCAATTTGTAAATCCCAAAAAATCAAGCTGGTTTTACCTTTTAAAATTTGCTGCAAAAAAGGCACGCCCCGGGAATCTGACCGTAGTAAACTGTCCTTTTTGTTTAATACTTAGCCTTGTTTTATTACTGTGCTCCAAATGGTGAAGCTATGTGTACTGGTGCCATATATTTATTATTAACAGTTTCTTATATAGCGCACACATATTCTGTAGCGCTGTACAGAGAATATTTGAACCCTCCAGTCACTGCCCCAGTGGAGCTTACAACCTATATTCCCTACCAAATGTACATGCACACACAGACATTCTAGTGTTAATTTGTTGGCAGCCAATTAGCCTACCAGTATATTTTTGGAATGTGGGAGGAAACCGGAGTACCCGGAGGAAACCCACGCAAGTACGGGGAGAATATAGAAACTCTGCACAGTTAGGGCCATGGTGGGAATCGAACCCATGACCTCAGTGCTGTGAGGCAGGAATGATAACCATTACACCGTCTGAGCTGCCTCAGTAAATACATATATGGTCTGTTTTTATACGTGTATGCACATGGGCTTTTAACATATAGTAGAACTCTTCCTTTTTTATTATTATTAGCATCTCCAAGTCAACTGCATAACCGCACAATTCTCTTTTTGTTGAGACAGTGGGCCGAACCGTGGACACTACATCACCATTGTAAAGAGCCATGGATTCTGGCTGCTGTTTGATGATGATATTGTAGAGGTTGGTTATGTTCGTCTTGTCAGCTTCTGTACCTTTTCTGTGATATAATCTCCCCCAGTCAAACATTGTTTTATGTATTGTAGCTTAAAACCTGTATCTCTTACAGAGTGCATCCTGTTCTTGCTAAATATACATTGAATATACTGCCATATCCACTGTACATGGTGGTATGCCTGGTCCAGAATAAGGATGGCCTCTAAGGAGTTTACTGCAGCGCATCACATACATTGTACTCGTGTTCAGTGACCGTATTGTAACCTCCTTAGAAGCTCCTTCTCCTGAATTCATCTATCATCCAGTATTATATTTGGTCTGTTTTATTTCACCTTTAAAGGTACATTTAATAAAGCTACTAAAACGGAAGAAAGGTGATTTTGCCCATAGCAGCTTATCTGATTCTATCTAGCATTTATAGGATGCACTAGAGAAATGCGTATTGAGAATAAGTATATTGTTGGTAATACTTTTCCCTCATGAAACCAGATGGTAACTAGTGATGAGTGACATTTCTTTATTGGCTGAGGAGTAGATGCAGGAATTCTGGTGTCCCTGTATATACCATCACATTATCTCAATGATGTAAAAGGGTAACCTAGAACGTCATCCATTTTAGTGTCCTATTGCATATAGGGCCTGATTCGTGCCTGCTCGCTAGGCCGTGCGGTTACTCGCAACTTAGCGAACAGGTCAGCACCGCTTATCCCGAGCTGACCGAATCCGGTCGCTACCATGCGAGGGGATGTGTTCCCTTACACGTCCCCTCGCATGTGGCCGAATGGGAGAGAAATCATTCGAAGGTGGAACACCACTGAATGATTTCTCTCCCCTTTGGGAATAAAAGTCCAGTCTAAACTGACTTTTATTCCGGATGCAGATCAGCCACCGGCCCCACACAGGCATCAACCAGCCTATGTTCCCAGGAGAATGCCCACAAAACTGTACACGTTCCCCTGCAGTCCCCTCGGACCTTAAGCTGGGTACACATATATACAATCCCTATTTCTTGCGACCGTTCGATCGACCGTACACCCATCGGATCGTCCACAAACAACAGCCGATCACGCGCGTACACACCTGTACAATTTTACTTACGAAGTCTGATGTATTCCCGTCCAAACAGTCGCAAGAAAAAGATTGTACCAACGTACACACTGTCTCGATTTGGGCTATTCTCACGTCATATGTGAACAAAATGATCATAATAGGCTGGGTTAGGGCATACTTATAGCAAACCACTATATATGCGAAATAGCCGGCACGGTGACTAAAATTTAGACGCAAACCCGTCTATATAGAAATTTAGTCAGCTGGCAGGGTGACTAAACTTCTATATAGATGGGTTATGCGTCTACATTTTAGTCACCCTTTTACCCATTAAAAAAAAAAAAACTACATGGGGTCCCCCCCCACGGCTGTAACCAGCACCAGGCTGAAGAGCCGGGGCTGGTATTAAAAAATCAGGAAACCAACCATATAGGGCTTTGCTTTTTTTTTTAAACTAGCCCCAGGCTCCAGGTCCGGGGCTGGTTCCCAAAATACGGGGGACTAAATGACTATGGGTCCCCCGTATTTTAAGAACCAGCCCCAGGCCAAACCAGCCAGCAAGTCCCCCAGGCCAAAGCATTCAGCCCTCTGACCGGTCAGCCTGGCCAGGGGCCCTGGGGGAGTGGGGACCCCCCCAATTAAGGGGTCTCCCCCTCCAGGACTTACCTGACCAGGCTGAAGCCTGGTGCTGTCCCCGGTGACCCTGTGCGGTGGTCATCGGGCTGATTGAAGTGTAAAAAAAAATAGAATAAAAACTATTGTCTTCTACTGTGGAACTATGAGTCCCAGAAAGCCTCCCCCGCATGCTGGGACTTGGAGAACCACAAGTCCCAGCATGCAGGGCATTAAAGGGCCCGCTGGCACTTATAGTTCCACAGGAAAAAAAATAGTAAAATAAACACACTGACACACGATAAAAATAAAACTTTAATACATCCAAAGCCCATACATACTGATACTTCTTACCTATCTTGAGCCCGTCGGTAGGTCCCTGGGTCCGTTCTGGTGCCTTGGTTCCGGGGCTCCAGGGCTGAAGAGTCCGGGGTCCTGGATCCAAAGAAATCCATGGGGGACCTGTGGAAGGAAATACTACTCACCAGGTCCTCTGGCGAAGATCCCGACATCTTCTCCGTCTCCGCCGCATCAGCCGCCGGTACACGATGGACTTTGAGAGGCACAGAGATGTTTCATCTTCCGCGCCTCTCATCCGAATGATTCTATTGGCCGCCTAGCGGCCAATCAGGAGCCGACTTTCTCGTTTTGTTTTTTTATTTTTTTTAGTCACCCTACTGAGAGATCATGCAGCTATGGAACGCCCACATGGGCGTTCCAGCTTTGGCAGTATAGTCGCAAGGACGGCAGCATATCAATCGTACGTGCGTACACACTGCACTTTTGTTCCGATATGGGGCCGTCCTGTCGGATGAAAATTAAACAGCAAAGAACCTTTGACTGACCGAGTATGGACGGACAAGACCGTTTTTTGCCGTTTATCGCTCGTACGGGACAGCGACACACCTATACAATTGAACGGCCGCCCGACCCAGAACGGAAGAATGGCCCGACAATTGTATATATGTGTACCCAGCTTTACTGTCTAGAGCAAATGGCTCTGCATATTTGCATATTCGCAGAAGTGCAAACCCCCCACCATTGGAGAAGTGTCTGAATTGGCCCATAGTTTGCACCATGGGAGTTCTTAGAAGTGACAATTTATATAGGAGTTGGTTTTAAAAAGGGAGCTAATGTTACATGTTTCGGTTAAACAATTTTAAAAGAGAATATTATTGGGTTGGGTTGGGTTGGCGCATTGATCCATGAAATGGATTTAAATGTATTCTGTGTCCCATCTACTAAGTAAATAAAAGTATTCCTATCCTGGAGATCTAATTTCAGCCCAAATGCCTTTTCCTGGGTACAGTAGGGATTCAAAGCAATTTGGCAGAGGTTTATGCTCCTGAATAAGAAGGGCCTGAGGGGCAGATTCATTAAGCTCGGTGAAGTGATAAAGTGTCTGGTTTTAATCACCGGCCAATCAGCTCCTACCTGTCATTTTTCAAACCACGCCTGTAACTTCACAGTTAGGAGCTAATTGGCCGTGATAAAAACAAACCAGACACTTTATCACTTCACCGAGCTTAATAAATTTGGTGTTATACAGTTCCATCATCTATGTTTTGTAGGGTCAGGTATTAGACTGGATCAGAATTGGACATAGAGGGGGAAATTTACTAAGATATGTATTCTACTGCACTTGTGATGTTGCTATGGGCAGCCAATCAGAATCTACTTATTTATTTAGCACCCTCTAGAAGATAGTGGACATGATCTGATTGGTTGCCCATAGCAACATCACATGCAAAGCAGAATACACATCTTAGTATATTTCCCCCAGAATGTCCATCATTGTGTGAAACATTGTCAATCAAAACTTTTCAGTGTCTAAAAATTGACATATTTAAGAACTTTTTCTTTCTTCCATCCTTCCACAGAAGATAGATGCCCAAGCCATTGAAGAGTTCTACGGTTTAACGTCAGACATTTCCAAAAACTCAGAGTCAGGATATATCCTGTTCTACCAATCCAGAGACTAATTCCCATCCTGGGGAAATAATAAATGCCTAGTACTGAAGAAGGTTAAACTGTTGGACAGTGAATGAGGAATCAGTGGTCCTAACACGGACATAAAGGATTCACACAGCTGCCACTGTGGATATCAGTTTTCAGTTCATGGAAAAACTGTTTTCCCTTATAATTTCTCTGGTCTCCACAAGTATCCAAAGCCGATCTTCTCCAGAAAGCCATTTCAGTGTGTCTTCTCCTTACCAGGCCTAGGAAGGCCAAACCCTTCCTTATGCCTTGTAGGCTGAGAAGAGTGGCTTGGCATTGTGTTTTGTTGGAGAGTCCGTAGGAAGGATGACATCCACTGCCGAGTGTATATGACTCACTCAGACCCAAGCAAAGAAGATAGCACTTTGTAAGACAGAGGACAGCTGTGGTTTGGTGCTCAGTTCATACTCAATCAAAGATTTTAAAGTTCAAAAAAATGTGATTCATAACAATCAAGTTATTGTTTCATATCACTTGTAATCACGTCTGCTTCTGCACCATCTTCAGTGATTCCTGCCTTCCATTTGTTTGCTGTAACACTCCTTGTAGTGAGTGTTAATAGGCTGCTGTTCTGCACACTAAATAATGGGATCACTACGTTTTTTTTTTTTTCTTATTTAATTTTTTTTCAGTATATGTTTTGAATTTTAGCACCTTTTTTATGGTTGAAGACCTCTTCAAGTATTGCTGCATTAATGGACGTGAGCCAACCAGAGTGTAAGGCCAGAGGGTTCCAACCTCAATTTAACAAGCTGCCTGATCTGGAAGGCTCTTAGGCTCTATGTACATGAGCACAGGTGAGTTGATCAGCATCCATGTTTGGCTCACTTGTGCTCCTGTGATTAGGGGCCAAGAACACTTGGATGTCGGGGAAAAGTGCTACAATTGGTAATCTCTGCAACCGCTGTCCATAAAACTCCAATTACAAGAGACACATTAAGAATTTCAGTAGGATTAAAGTGTCAAAACCCATAAATAAAGCAATTAACCCATCTATTTGGGATTTAATCTTATTTTTTTCAAGTGTCATGACTGTTACTCCTATAGCGAGTGTGAATGAGATGCGGGTGCCTGGACAGGTAACATGTACTGATCCCTTCTTGATTGTGCAGGGATAAGAGTTTGCACGCATATGTGAAAGTAGTTTTGTAGCAGAACAGACTGCTTCACATCGATGGTTCCACGGATACCATCTTTCATTTGGCTTATGTATCACTAATCCACTATAGTTGTAGATTTACTATGCCTTTGGGTAAGACTTGAAGCATGTTGGACATGTCTCTTCCAAGTGCAGCACAAGGTGAAGATTTTTGGAAAATTTTGTGTCATAGACTTTTCTTAAAGGATGCAATATATTTGCATCACTAATGCAACAAATCTACAACTCCTACAACCTCCACCCCACAATGCCACCAAAGTCCACTTTCCTGCCTCTCAAGTGATAGTGTGGATGCTTAGATGTTCCACAGCCACTTCCTGCATTAAATACTACATGCCTGTCTTCCTCGTAGACATCCTTCATTTTTTGATAAGCAGTCTCGGTGGTGACCCCTTCAGATCCCGGTGCCCTAGGCAGATGCCTAATGAGCCTTGAGTCCTGTTGAAGAAAGAGCGCTATATAAATTAATTTTTTATTAATGAATATAAAGTTGACTTTGGTGCTACTTTGTATTGGCTGTGATGTGAATAAGATGCTAAGGCGGTATCCTGTTATACCCCTTTCACACTGACAAATATTTCCTGGGTTATTGCACATGAACACGCAGCAACCCAGGAAATTGGTCAGTGTGAAAGGGTCCTGAAAATTGTTCCAGTATTTCAAACTAGGTCTTGACCAGGGTTGGACCCAGGATGCTCGCGGGTCCAGGGGCAGTGTGAATGGGTAACACGGTTCGATGCAATGTGAAGGTGCCGCTGACGCTGAAAGATGCTGACATCTCCCAACGCCGTCCCGATTATGCCAACCACCCGGCTTTATGGTGGGTCGGGTGGCTAGTGTTAAAGCGCTTGCAAGGCTGGTTGCACCTGGTATTTTGTACCCGGCTTGCAAGTGTGAAAGGGGTATTACCTGCAGTAACTTGCTGCATGTACAAGAACAGGCTTTTTTTAATGATAAAACCCCGATGTTCAATTTGGGCTATCCAACTAGGGCCCATTTGTCATGCACTGCAAAAGCCGCAGACCTATGTATTTTCATGGCTGATGTCAGGTAAAAAATTGTCATGTATCAGGTATTTTGTTTGCCTGCCGAAAGCAGTTTGAAACAAAATCCCCGATAAGTGCTGACAGTAAGTAGCCCCACCAGCGGTAACTAGTTATGATAATTTACCACAGCTAATAGGATATCAGCCATACTTTAGGTAACGGTATGAAGGTTTGCAGGTCACTACTGGTGGTGGAGAGTCTAAGTTGCGACATGTATCTTGTGTCATAAGGTGCAAAAGGAATAGGTATATGAGCATACAGTATATCTGTACGTAAGTAATAGAAGCATTAGTGCTTGTTATCCCTATGAAGTGTGAGCTGCTGTGAATGTGTCTGTCCTTATGGCTGAAGACTACATTATTAGAAGGGTCAATTTCAAATTCTAAAGGAAATAATTTGGATGGATATGTGCATATATGTATATATTTCTGTTGCTCGGGAATAGGTTCCTGGTTGGTAACCATTTGTACGCCACACTGATATTTTCTGTCACTTCGAAAAGGGCCCCAGCAAGGGGTGAAAACGCGTTGGCCCTACAGCATGACCAGAGGGTGTTAACCAGAGTGGGGGACTGGATTCCCTGTGAAATCTCTATGTGAATGGATGGATTGTCCGGGATTCCTGTCACTTTATCCAAGCTCTTGCTGATCTGGTCATTTCCTGTCATTTTCTGCTGCACTATTGGGCTGCTGTGATTGCCATTGTATGTGACTAAGGGCCTGATTCAGGCATGTTCGCTAGGCTGTGTACACTCGCAGCCTAGCCATCAAGTCAGCACCGCTTCTCTGCCGCCGAATCCCCTCTTGAATATGGGACCATCGAATAAATTTTCAGCATTTGTTCTGAAAAGTAAGTCAGTACTTCAGGTGGCCTGTGATCTCCGTATTCGGCTAGGTGCTGACATCATGCCACACCTGTGTTCTCAGGGGAATGGGATATACAAGAGAAGAAAGTATGTCGTGGTGTGGTGCACCAAAGAAAATACAAATAAAATATAACCTTTATTTATACATTATTTAAGACTGCGAAATATAAAAAAAACATTTAAATGACAAACAAAGTGAGAATTGTGCATGTTTAAAAACAGCACGTGCGGGGACTGTTTGTGTGTTGGCAGTGTGTCTCTATACAGTTATAATGTGACGTTCTGAGTGAGCAACAGTACTTGTTAAAGGTCTGTGACCTGTAGTTACCTCTTGGCTCCCTTAATTACTCTGGTAGCCAAAGTGTTGCTAAATATTTCTCCCCTTCTTTTTTTTACACTAGGGGATGTTTTGATATGGTGGACCGTAATACAGTAAATTTGTGGGGTATATATCAACCTCTGAATAATTCTTACTGCCACCAACATATAACACATATAACACAGAAACGAGATTTACTCGTAGAATGCCTGATACTGAATGCGGTGCGCAGTGGTGTAGCTAGGTGCCACGGTGCCCGGAGCAAGGGCATGTTTCTCGCCCCAACCCACCCCCCCCCCCCCGCCCCGATTTGTAGTAGACGTGTCTCTTGCACGGCAAAAAGGGTGCGTGGTCTAACATTATACCACACTGCCCATTGCACATTTTAGAGAATTTTGTAATACCCATTATACACATAAAGCCACATTCCATAATGCCAATTACACACAAGGCCACACTTGATGCATACTATATAACACACCGTATCACACCATAATGACCATCACATGCAATATAACACACTGTAATGCCCATTATATACTATATAACACACCGTAATGCCCATTATATACTATATAACACACCGTAATGCCCATTACATGCTATATATAACACACCGTACCACCCATTACATACTATATAACACAGTGTAATGCCCATTACATACTATATAACACCGTGTAATGCCCATTACATACTATATAACACACCGTACCATAATGACCATCACATGCTATATAACACACCGTAATGCCCATTACATACTATATAACACACCGTAATGCCTATCACATACTATATAACACACCGTAATGCCCATTACATACTATATAACACACCGTAATGCACATCACATACTATATAACACACTGTAATGCCCATTACATACTATATATAACACTCCGCAATGCCCATTACATACTATATAACACACCGTAATGCCCATTACATCCTATATAACACACCGTAATGCCCATTACATCCTATATAACACACCGTAATGCCCATTACATCCTATATAACACACTGTAACGCCCATTACATACTATATAACACACCGTAATGCCCATTACATCCTATATAACACACCGTAACGCCCATTACATACTATATAACACACCGTAATGCCCATTACATACTATATAACACACCGTACCACCTATTACATACTATATAACACACCGTAATGCCCATTACATACTATATAACACACCGTACCACCCATTACATACTATATAAAACCCCGTAATGCCCATCACATACTATATAACACAGTGTAATGCCCATTACATACTATATAACACACCGTAATGCCCATTACATACTATATAACACACCGTAATGCCCATTACATACTATATAACACACCGTAATGCCCATTACATACTATATAACACATCATACCACCCATTACATACTATATAAAACCCCGTAATGCCCATCACATACTATATAACACAGTGTAATGCCCATTACATACTATATAACACACCGTAATGCCCATTAAATACTATATAACAGACTGTAATGCCCATTACAAACCAGGATTTCACACTGGTGGTGGGCGCAAATGATGGAACAGGCGGTGGATGATGATGATGCAGCCCTCCGGCACAGCGAGGGCGCCGGAGAGCTGCGTCATCTTCATCTGCCGCCTGTCCCGTCATTTGCGCCACCACCTGTGTGGATCCCGGCCTGCACAGAGGACCGGCAACCGGGGTGAGTATTCTCACCACCCACTGCCCACCTCCGCCGCCATCCCGCCTCCTTCCCACAGAAAATGCAGGGACAATTCTGGTGTGAATGGGTCCCAACCCGGGAATGTCCCTGCTTGTCCCGGGAATGTAATTCCCGGGTTGGTCCCTGCATTTCTGGTGTGAAAGGGGTATGAGAGGTTTGAGAGAACGGGGGTAAGAATAAAAAGAGAGAAGGAGAGAGAAAAGAGAAGAAGAGAGGGGGAGAAAGGAGTGAGGGGTGAGGAGAGAAATGGAGGAGAGAGTAGGGGGGGAGAAAGGTGGAGAGAGGGGGGCAGGGGTTTGAAATGGATGTGAAAGCATGACAGGCATCACTGACAGGAGGGAAAGAGGAAGGAGGGGGGGGGAGAGGAAGAAGAGAGAAGAGAGTGAGAGGGGGAGGAAGGGAGCAAGGGGTTAAATACCTTTGTGGCAGCCTGACAGGCAGATCTCTCCTGCACATGGGGGGGAGGGAGTACAGCGCCGGGTCTCTCTTGAAGAGAAGCCTCCGTAAAGTGTCAGTGCTTGTTCTCTAAACACACAGCACGAGGTCTTCTGCAATAGATTAGTCGCGCTGGGGCTGGTCACTAGAATGTGACGTCAAGCCCCAGCTACTGTCTTCCGGGCCCGGCAGGCTTTCTCTCTCTCTGACAGTTACAGAATACAGACGCTCTGTACTACTGTCACTGACTCGGCTGCCTGTGTAGGCTGGAGCAGAGAGCGGCAACATAATAGCAGCCGGAGAGCCTGCCTCCGGCTTGCACAGAATAAGCTCCCTGCGTCCCCATGACACCGGCTCCCCTACGCTACCCGCTGCCCTCACTTGCTGCTGCCGGCTCCCTGAGCTACCCGATCGGAACCGAGAGTTCCGATCGCGGTAGTCAGCCCAGTGCAGGACCTCCGCCAGCCCTAGGCAGGCATGGATGCCTATGCCTAGGGCCGGCTCTAATCGGAGTGTCACTGTCAGCCCGCCGCCCGGCCCCACCGCCCGTGACGCTTGGCGGCAGGGACCGGGCGAGCAGGGCAGGAGCACACTGCCCGGCGTGGCACTTGTATTGCAGGCAGCATTTGCGGAGGGGGGGTGGGCCGGCGGCGCCATTCGGCTAATCGCCGCCCGGAGCATGAGCTCCGGTGGCTCCGCCCTCCCTACGCCTCTGGCGGTGCGTGCTATAATTGAGCATGCCCGTTGTTCAGGTACACTGTAACAATTCAGCTATTGGAGATATCATGCAACTTGGAGTAATGTTGCAGCCCTGAATAGGGTTAAATTGAATAGAACGCCAATGTCTATTGTAGAAATCTGCCTAGACACAATTAAATTAGATACAACAACATTTCAAATTACAGCCCTGAAAAGGGCTAGATGTATGAGCCGCTAGGCTGTATGTGTCTGGCTTGGAGAGGCAGAACACACAACAGGACACCCGCACTGCCGTACTACCGGCGCACGTTCCGCTCCCCACTTTATCAAGGTAACCCGCTCTGTTACCTCAGGTGCTGTGTTATATGTTGGTGGCAGTAAGAATTATTCGGAGGTTGATATATACCCCACAAATTTACTGTATTACGGTCCACCATATTAAAACATCCCCTAGTGTAAAAAAAGGAGGGGAGAATTATTTTTTAGCAACATTCTGGCTACCAGAGTAATTAAGGGAGCCAAGAGGTAACTACAGGTCACAGACCTTTAACAACTACTGTTGCTCACTCAGAATGCCACATTATAACTGTATAGAGACACACTGACAACACACAAACAGTCCCCGCACGTGCTGTTTTTAAACATGCACAATTCTCACTTTGTTTGTCATTTAAATGTTTTTTAATATTTCGCAGTCTTAAATAATGTATAAATAAAGGTTATATTTTATTTGTATTTTCTTTGGTGCACCACACCACGACATACTTTCTTCTCTTGTGTATCTAATTCTCATGATAATGTCAGTGGTAGCACACCCCTGTATAAATTGATGGTCATTGCCAATTATAAGAAATAAGGGGGCCAAAATATCCTTATTTTCTCATCACCATAGTGTATCCTGTTCGGCAGATTCTCCTATTCTGTCTCTTCTCAGGGGAATGACCAGCGTCTTTATGGAGACCCCCATGGGGTGTGGTATAGGGTTCCGACAGGCCGGACTCAGACAGCATGACAAGCGCAACAAAGCCCCTTGCGGGCTCGCTGTGCTCACCACATAATCTATTTTGGGTACTTATGTAATATCTGGGCTCCCGGTTTTCTTATGAGACTGTGTCCGCTCGCCACGCTTCGGGCACGGTGGCTCGCTGCGCTCGCCACACTATATAAAATCAACTCCATGCGTAGTTGGATAGTAGGGGTATGAAAAAATGGGATGCATTTAACATGGGAGTCCAGATAATACATAAGTACCCTATTTTGCCTCTATGGGGGTCGTGGACCCCCACAAGGGAGAATAGCCGGTGGCTGTCAGGAACCCGTCTGTCAGTTTTAACAGTTGGGATCCCTACTGTTGGGACCGCGTCCGGCACCCATTCTCCTGCTGCTGCTCACTGCCCGCCCCAGTCCTCCCTGTCCAGAGTGGAAACTCGCTGCAGCTGTTTTCTCCCGAGGTTTGAGCAAGCGCATATTCACGCATATTCACACATGTGCAAACCTCCACCATCGGACACAGGGCTGAATTGGCCCCTAAGTCTGTATAGGTGATTGTATGTACATAAAAATTAACCGTACTCAACTATCAACATTTCCCTTCTTGTTTACATATCTGACATTGGGCGGAATACCCGCTGAAAGAGCTACTGAAGAGCCCCAGATAGGTTCATTTTTCATGCCTTCATGTTGTTTTGAGTATGACGTTTTGGTGGAGTGATTAGGGAATAATATCTGACTCGCTGCTCTGTATGTGCACTTGGGGCCTGATTCTGGTTCACTTGTAAAAGCAGTTTTTTTCTCTAATGTACTCGAAAAGGGGAAAAGGGGGTATGGGAAGTACTTCTGCACAAGTGGTTAATTTCTGGTTGAAAGGTATTGTCCCCAATGATCAGTTGCCGTGCTGAGACTGCAATCTATACATGAATGGGGGTGCTGCCAAAGACAATAGGAATGTACAAAGAAGCAAGGAAAGAAAAGGATTGTCTTTGTTGCTGGCGCACTGAAGGAAAAGGATATAATAAAATTTAACTTTTAATTCTGTCAATAAAGGAACCGTTACGGTGAAATATAAGCTACAAACATGACTTACAAAAAAACATTGAACAATTACTAAAATGATGCATGCGCTGTGTGTGTGTCACTTTTGTTATACAAATTGTACCGTGCAATCTCCACTGTTTAGTGGTATCTATGTGCAATGTCTCCCGTAATTTATTGTGTAATTCCCCAGAGTGCTGTGACGCGGGTCGTATGGGTAGTCTGACAGGTTGTTATGTCAGATTCCTCTATTTGCTGAGTATGGGTCAGTTTAGTCTGCTGTCTTATTTTGCTCAATTAATGTCTTCAAGCAAGCGTATCCATCCATACACCACTTTTGTGTGTGGTTGCTTGGTGTGTGTATAAGCGGTCAATGTTACAATCTTGGATCGTATCCTTAGTAATTATTGGTGCGCAATCAGGTTAGTGTCCCTTTTGAAGGAGATTTATTCAGATAATCTGATGGTCTGAGTGCTTTCAGACTCCCTTAAAGTAGTTCCCCTCTAGAAATACTTAGATTGTCATATGTTGCAATTCAAGGGGAGATTGCATGTGTGATCTGATGGTGTGTGTGCCGTCAGGATCGGTGATTTGGTTATATTTTCACCTCATAAATAATGCACAGTCAAATTTTGCGCTTATATTAGTGCACACATTTCCCATTGGGGGATATAGGCGTGCAATAGTGCATAGTAGTATTGATACTTTAATAGACACTTATGCCAGGTGTTATTTCCTTCAGCGGCGGCTTTGTGGGCCAAATGAGTTAGTGTTGTGCCCATTCAAGTGTGCTTGTACTAATATACACGTTCCACGCCCTGGGGTATGGTAATACTGTTTATGGTAGCCACGCAGCGATATTGATATTTTGGTGCGTGCTTATGCCGATTATTATTTAATTCGGCAACGGTTTGCAAAGTAGACGGGTTGGTATCCTGCACAAACAAATTTGTGCTTATTTTAGATACACACGTTTCACATTAAGTAGTATGGTTACAGTATTGTTACATCCGTTGCGTTCCCTTTCTGCGGCGGCTTATGAGGCAGGTGGATCTGTACTCTGCACAATCGAATTTGTGCTTCTATTTGTACACACGTTCCACACCAAAGGGTATGCTCACACTTGCTATAGTAGCGTCCTTTTGAGGAGAATTATGTGGGCAATCTAACAGTGTGTATACTGTCAAAATTCCCTCAATTAAAGCGGCTTGCAAAGCAGACAGGTTAATATTCTGCGCGGACAAATTTGTGCTTGTTTGGGATACACACGTTTTACATTTGGGCAGTATGGTTACACTATCGTTATAACAGTTGCGCTCCCAGTCAGCGGTGGTTTATGAGACAGGTGAATCTGTACTCTGCACAATCGAATTTGTGCTTCTATTTGTACACACGTTCCACACCAGGGGGTATTGTCCCTCCTATCGAGCAGTGTTATTATACATCTGTGGTTCATACATAGTAAAATTTATGTCATGCACAGGTAGGTTTGTTTTATTTGTCAAAACAAGAAGAAGGTTGTGGAGCGCTAGGTTGATTATTTAGAAAAAAATTCTTATAGGTATGGTCAGTTGGGTATTACAATTGGTAAAAATTTATTCAACACTGGTAAGCATAGTTAAAAATTAATTAATACATTTATATACACATAAATGAATGTATAAAAGCAAATCATATAAAAGAATTAAGAATGGTTGGCCTGAGCACTATACTTATGCGTTCTCCCGCTTGCCAAATGTTATGCGCCAGTCCGTCCTGTAGTCTTTAACTGGAGTTTGTGGAGGTTGGGTGTCCATATACCATGCTGGGAATTTGGTGCCACTGTGTAGAATGTTGCTGTCTGGATGTTTTGTAGACAGATGCACAGGTCGAGAATAGATTTCCCAATGAGTAGGCTGGTGGTGGTATCCCAAGGCTCTCTTCCAGTGGGTGAGGTACGGATGGAAATAGGATCCAAAAAATGATGGCTAGGCAAGATATAGTTTGGGAGTGTCCCGCAGTGCAGCTCAGAGTCCAATCTAGCAATATTCTTAGCAATATCCTAACGCGTTTCGTTACCTATGCTGGTAACTTTATCAAAGGAATATTGTCCAGTTTCTGGGTCAGGCTATTTATACCTATATACAGGAAGTACAGGGTGCAACAAGAATTAGTTACCCAAATGACCAATACAGTTTAAATAATAAATCCCAACAGGAGGCAGACCTATCAGGTGTACTATGGTGACATCATAATCAAATATATTCATTATATGCAGTAATAGAGTTAATATAGAATAATTTTCTAGCTAGTTCCGGATAGTGGAACGCACTCCGCGTCACCATTTCCGGTATATGGACCGCATATGTGTGGCGGGAGATTGTACTCAGTTCCGGTTTATGCGTAATGCTTATCTGTGTCCCCGTCTCCATGGGGACACAGCGTTATGCATGTGCATCGAGTGGCCGCGCACTACCGCTGCGTCACTCGTCTGAATGTGGCGTCTTAAGTGACGTGATCTACTTCCGGGTTTGTTATCCGGAGTTAAGCAGAGAGACTTCCTGGTTATTGGAACGCGGAAGTACGTTCCCTATCGCTCCTTGGAACGCATAATACTCAATTCCAGGCGAGAGGTCTTATCTAGACTAGAATTACATGCTGCTGATTTTACAGATTATTCACATATAAATATAAGCATATTAATATCCTAAGGTGGGGGATTTACACAGGGTACTTTCCAGTAGGAACAATTATATAGCGTTCAACACATGTATATTTGTAATAAATGTAAGATTTCCTGTTTTTATTCATTGTATTAATCTATAAGGAAATAGTGATAATAATAATCATATAAATAAATAAATATAATGTAAAGATAAAAAGAAAAGAGAAGAGAAATATATATGATAATATGAAATAATATGAATAAAAATAATAAAAATTATTATTATATATTTGATGGTGAGTACTAAACAGTAAATAATAAATTAAGAAATTTGACTCATTGAATGTTTAGGGATTAGTACATACATAAAAATATATCAACACATAAATGTGAATAAGAAATCCTCGTAATCAATATTAGTAAGAGGGGAAGAGTATTGAGTATTTCATATTTAATGTTTAATAATGGAATCAGGGCAAAGCAGTTTGGAAGGGGGGGGGAGGAGGGGAGAGGGGAGGGAAAGGGAGAGGGAGGGGTTAGGGGTATGATGAGGAAAAAAAGGGGGGAGGGGTGGGGGGAGGGGGAGGGGGAAGGAGAGGTTAGTAAGTAAATATAATTTTTTAATTTATTTTTTATATATGTTTTATATTTTATTATTTTTACTTTAGTTGGGGAGTCCTGTCACAAGCATGTGTTGAGCTCCACCTGATCATTCAACCCTTCTGGAAAAATAGAATTCATACGGTGCATCCAGTATACCTCTTGTTGGCATAAGGTTTTAAAACGGTCTCCTCCTCTTTTAGTATTCTTAATGTGCTCTAATCCTAAAACTTTGAGGCAGGACGGGTCACTTTTATGGTGTAAGGAGTAATGCCTGGACACACTGTGATTCATAAATTTGTTTAAGATATTTCTCCTGTGTTCTAGGAAACGTTTCTTCAAAGATCGTGTGGTACGTCCGATATAAACCAGCCCGCATGCACATGTCAACATATAAATTATATATGTACTCTCACAATTAATAAAAGTTTTGATTTTGTAGTTCTTATTGTCACTGGTTGTCACTTCTTTTTTGTTGTTTTGTATATGTTTGCAGGTGATGCATCTATTTTTATTGCATCTGAAACACCCTAAAAGGGTATTTTTTATTGAGTGTAGCCAGTCAGATTCTTTGGTTTCTTTTATATCAAAAAAGCTTGGTGCTAGTATATTTTTAACAGTTTTATTTCTACGAAAAATGAAGTTGGGTTTATCTGGAATTTGTTCTTTGAGAACTGGATCGCATCTCAAAAGATTATAGTTTTTATTGACAATTTTCTTAATTTGTAAGTGTTCACTATTAAAGGTAGATATGAAAGCGATTTCATTATCATGGTCAAGTTTACCCATATCCTGATTTTTCTTTTTGGGGACCAGTAATTCTGCTCTCTCTAATTTCCCAGCTTCTATCTGAGCCTTTTTTATAATTTGTTCAGGGTAACCCCTTTCTATAAAGGATTCTGCCATCTCTTTACTTTGTGTCAAATACGTGTCCAAATCGGAACAGTTCCTGCGTAATCGCAGGAACTGTCCTTTTGGAATATTACGCTTCCATGGAGGATAATGGGAACTGTGGAAATGTAAATATGAATTGGTGTTTACCTCCTTGTTAAAATTAGAGGTGTGGATCCGGTTATTCTTAATCGTGAGGGAGACGTCTAAATAATCAATCTGGGAAGGGTGATATGTGTGAGTGATAAATAATCAACCTAGCGCTCCACAACCTTCTTCTTGTTTTGCTATACCTTTGTTGCAAGGAACTGACCTTCCTTGGTGTGAGCTGCTTGGACCACAGGACACCCCCTCGCTGTCGCCCACTTCTTACCTTCGGGTAGGAAACCAACCCCTTTTTTTCTTGTTTTATTTGTCAGCGGTTTATGCACAATAAAATTTGTGCCATGCACAGAGAGATTTGTTGTATTCGTCAGTGGTTTATGCACACTGAAATTGGTGTCATGCACAGTAGAATTTGTGCTCATATGAGTATGTGATCGCACCAGTAGTATATGACATAAAGTGAAAACAGGTACAGGAACCAATGTCTGCACCGGCTAATCCCAATGTCACTATTATAATATCCTGTTGGGAGATTGTCTGGGTGATCTGGTAATGTGTATACCGTCAGATTCCCAAAATATGTTGCAATCTTCCCATAAGTGTTTATTGAGATTAGCTGTATATGGTGTTCATAGTCTGCAGGGTTTTACCATACATTTATCATAGTTTGATTAATTTTCAGGAGATAGCTGAATATAATAGTGCACGATCCCGCTTATAGTTCCTGTGGTCTGTTCGGTTTCAGACCCAATTTGCATAAGGATAGTGGGATATATCAGTGCACTTATTTACTGCTAGTATATGTGGTCTATTGATTTTAGTACATATAGCAGTTCTCCGGTCTATTTTAATTTAAGACAGCGGTTGATTTGATATTGTTAGCTACTCCACTCCGTCAGTCATTTCTCGTGGCTGGCGGATTAAGATAGTTTTAAGCAATTCTATGTGCACCAAGTGCCGCTAAATGGTCTTAGCGGTTTAGTATATCTACTGGTTATAGGCTAATCATATGGCTAACATATCTCATTCATAGACAATGCATAATTAATCACACAATTTAAGCAGCGCGTGCATCAGGCCAACGCGCGTTTCACAAAACGGCTTTTTCAAGGCTGCAAAATATCAATATCGCTGCGTGGCTACCATAAACAGTATAACCATACCCCAGGGCGTGGAACGTGTATATTAGTACAAGCACACTTGACAGGGCACAACACTAACTCATTTGGCCCACAAAGCCGCCGCTGAAGGAAATAACAGCTGGCATAAGTGTCTATTAAAGTATCAATACTACTATGCACTATTGCACGCCTATATCCCCCAATGGGAAATGTGTGCACTAATATAAGCGCAAAATTTGACTGTGCATTATTTATGAGGTGAAAATATAACCAAATCACCGATCCTGACGGCACACACACCATCAGATCACACATGCAATCTCCCCTTGAATTGCAACATATGACAATCTAAGTATTTCTAGAGGGGAACTACTTTAAGGGAGTCTGAAAGCACTCAGACCATCAGATTATCTGAATAAATCTCCTTCAAAAGGGACACTAACCTGATTGCGCACCAATAATTACTAAGGATACGATCCAAGATTGTAACATTGACCGCTTATACACACACCAAGCAACCACACACAAAAGTGGTGTATGGATGGATACGCTTGCTTGAAGACATTAATTGAGCAAAATAAGACAGCAGACTAAACTGACCCATACTCAGCAAATAGAGGAATCTGACATAACAACCTGTCAGACTACCCATACGACCCGCGTCACAGCACTCTGGGGAATTACACAATAAATTACGGGAGACATTGCACATAGATACCACTAAACAGTGGAGATTGCACGGTACAATTTGTATAACAAAAGTGACACACACACAGCGCATGCATCATTTTAGTAATTGTTCAATGTTTTTTTGTAAGTCATGTATGTAGCTTATATTTCACCGTAACGGTTCCTTTATTGACAGAATTAAAAGTTAAATTTTATTATATCCTTTCCCTTCAGTGCGCCAGCAACAAAGACAATCCTTTTCTTTCCTTGCTTCTTTTTTCTCTAATGGACAGAACCATGTGCACTGCAGGGGGGGGGGGGGGGGGGCAGATGTAGCATGTATAGAGAGATTTAGATTTGGGTGAGTTATTTTGTTTCTGCAGGCTAAGTACTGGCTGCTTTATTCTTACACTGCAATTTAGATATCAGTTTGAAGTAAAAAACCCCCACCCAACTCTAACTCTTTCTGCACATGTTACATCTGCCCCACCTGCAGTGCACATGGTTTTGTCCATTAGAGAGAATTTTCTTTTGCAAGTGAACCAGAATCAGACCCATCTTGTACACATTTCTATTTGTTTGGCTTGAACCACAGATAAAGAACAACTCCAGATTCACAAGTTCCCTAATGCCTCTTTTGAGGACTGCTAATCATTATGGTATCACACGCCACTAGGACAGGCTCTACATGGATTTCTCATTTTTATTTATTTTGTGTAGAGAATACTATTTGCATGTCAATGTCAGCCATGTACTTTTTTAATGTAACATTTAGTATACAGTATATCTATAGATAATCAGGGTAAGATTTATATAATTATAGTGGCATAATATGTTTAGGGTTACCGTTTTCTAGTAGTAACTTACAGTAAACTTAAAATAGAAAAAAATCCCAAAAACTACACTAGGGCTTTCCCAGCATATTTAGTGTCCCTGTTCTTAATCCTCAGTGAAGCTAACAAGCCTTTGTGAGCCCCGCAGCCCCACACAGGGACTACTCTGCTTCCCACTCAAGTGTCTGTGTATCTAAAGGGCATGGAAAGTGTTGCAGACACTGGCGGCCAGCAGTGGGGTCTTCCAAAAATATTTTCTTAAATTCTGCTGATGCTTTCTGCCCCACCGCCCGACACCTTCCGCTCCCCGTCGCTGTTTCCCGAATCCCGTCTCTGCCCAACACCACTGCTGCCCACCCCTGCACATACAGTAGGTGTGTGCCAGCGGCGCTTTACCACTGACACACACACCTACAGTACGGAACCAATACATCAGCACCCGCGATTTGCCGCTGAGGGGTCGGATCCAACAGATTTAACCTGCAGCAGGTTTGCATAATATAAAATTATATACAGGTGGGAAAGGGGAATTGGGAAAAAGGGAGTATGACCGCACATGTGTGTATGAAAATTCAAATAGAAATAGACAACAATGAGAAACTGACTTTTACCTGTAAGATAGGATCTGTGTGTCCCTATGCACCTTGTGGCTCTGAGCCAATGGGTGCCTATTTGTGGGACAGTCAGTGGTGCACCCCGGAGTTAGAATAGCAATATGTAGGCTTGCCAAGGGAGGTAAAGAGGGAAAGAAAACTCTGGGTGGGGGCACCCTTATGTCACTGTTTCTGATGGTTTTATAGGTAGGCACTTGTGTCAGTTTCTGCCTACCTATAAAACCATCTGTGCGCAATCAACAGCGCACTATAACTACTAGTACACTAGCCCATAACATTAGGAGCCCTATATGACAGCCTAGCGTGTAAAAACACACATAAGCAACCTATTGGCTTAAGACTACAAGCCCTCATTGCACCATTGGTCAAAACACGGAGTTTCCCTATAGCTCCTGATTGGTCCATTACACCTAAGCATACTACACATACTACATGCATAGAAGCAGACCTTAAGGGATTAACAAGCAGGCACTAGCTTAAAACGATATAATGTATGCCAAGATACCTAAATTAGCACAGTCTAACACTGTGCGTAATCAACAGCGCACTATAGTGAATACCATAGAAACCCATAACGCTAGAAGCCCGATAAGAAAGCCAAGTGTAAATAAACTAATACCAACAACCCATTGGCTGAATTACACAAGCCCCCGCTGCACCATTGGTCTAAACACGTAGGTCTATTGAGAATCAAAGCTCCTCAGTGGTCCACTGCACAAAAGCAGGCTCACTCTCCATAGGATCACAGCTATGTCCATCTAGTACAGAAGCCTCCCATTGGTTGCGCATCAAATAAATAAACACACTCATTACAGACAGCTCCACACACCCCCCTGCGAAACGTACGTCAGAAGGGATACCGATCACGTGGTGCACTCACGTGACCAGCCGGGCAGGAGCTCACACAGGGACATCGCTACAGAGAGACGGCAGCAGACCTGACACCAGTCCTCCATCTCAGGCGGGTCCGGTCGCCAGGTAACCACTGGCTTAGTCCAGTGGCTTCCCTCCTTATCACCCATCGGTCTCACTTGGGACCAGCCATTTACCTCATTTATGCAATTGACCTGTATCTGTAGCACTATACCGCCCCCCTGTGAGCACTAACAGTATTACAGCTCAAGAGCTACACTTCTTTAACATATCCCTGCCTGATAGGTGACCACCGGTTTTTAAGAAAATGATCCAATGATTACAGTCCTTATATACCTATACCAATACCATGGTGATATCATAGGATAAATGAGGATCAATAACTAAACACTGGAAACCGGCTGTCTCCTTCCCCCTAGGAGGCAAAGTTTGCCCCTCACCAAATACCACATAGTTTTGCGGCGCTCTAAACACAAAGGTGACATATAATAAGGAACAATATTTTAGAGCATACCTAATAAAGATTTATTAATTTTTAAATTGTATCAAAAACATTCATCAACAACAGTGACATAAGGGTGCCCCCACCCAGAGTTTTCTTTCCCTCTTTACCTCCCTTGGCAAGCCTACATAATATAAAATTATACAGAGCAATAGGGGGTCGATAACCACCCACGCGAGCATGCATAGTTATCGTTTGTACACAGTGAACACTATACACAATAACATCGTTAACCATATTATTATCTGCTACATCATCTTCCTTTATCTTAGTGTACGGTGCTTAAGGATTACATCCTGATCAATAGATTTAGCCCAATGTGCTATTCTGTTACAGAACAATTCTAACCCTGGATTACATTAACTATCAATAACACTTATCCATCATACCATAGCAAGGAAATGTAGTAGTAGTAGTAGTACGTTTATTTATAAGGCGCCGCAAAGTGTCCGCAGCGCCGTACATAGCAAACAAAAAAATAAATTACAAGGTAACGTACAGGGTGTGTTGAAAGATACAGTATAAATAGGGGTATAGCTGGTAGAACTAAAATCAGCATCAGTTCAGAAGTAGGTGTCAAAATTGTCAAAGAGACTGAAGATGAAGTAGAGGAAGGGAAGAACAGGACAGGAGCACAGGTGAGGTAATGAGGTAGGGTGAGTACGTGAGGAAGGAGGGCCCTGCTCATAAGAGTTAACATACTAAAAATAGGTGGGTGGACGAACGAAATACAATAGGATAAGTAGGAACGGAAGGGAACGGAGGCAGGATAGGAGGATCAAAAGAGGTTAGGAGGAGGGATAGGCTAGTCGAAAAAAGTGGGTTTTGAGGGAGCGCTTGAAGGAGGTAAGGGAATCAGATAGCCTGATGGGTGGCGGGAGGTTGTTCCAGTGCAGGGGGGCAGCGCGAGAGAAATCTTGGACACGGGAGTGGGAGGAGGTGATTAGGTGAGAGGTCAGTCGGCGGTCAGCGATGGAGCGAAGAGGACGGGAGGGAGTGTGGATAGAGATCAGTGAAGAGAGGTAGGGAGCTGTGGAGGAGGAGAGAGCCTTGTAGGTGGTGGTGAGGAGTTTAATGTGGGCTCAAAATATATTATGTGGGCTCAATGTGGGCTCAAAATATATTATATAATATAAAATGTGGGCTCAAAATATATACAAATGACATTAGAACGGAATGTTTTATCATATTGAGATAATAAAATTCCCTGGATTCTTTACTGTTTTTGATATTCACTAAGGGGAGATCTAGCAATACTTGTAGAGAGATCAAATGCAGATAGTTAAAGTACCAACCATTCCGCTTATATCTAATATTTGACAGGCTGGGGGAAATTTACAAAGATGGGAGTTCTATTTTACATAAGATATTGCTACGGGCAGCAATCAGAATCCACTTATTTATTTAGCACCGTCTACATTAAAAGATAATAGATAGTAGGCAGTATTCAATTGCATTAATTGCTATCTGCAGTGAATCCTGTTTAGGATTCGCTGCACATTCGGTGCGTTCCAGAGGGCTGGAGCATTCACTGCCAGCCCTCCCTCTCACCCTATTCAAGCTGCAGTGGCTCGCTGCCTCTCCCCCGCCCCCCCCCCCCCCCCCCCCCCGGCGAGTGCCGCAGGGAGCCGGGGGACGGTGCAAGGCAGGGAGATGGTAGCCTCACCGCCTGCGCCGGACACAGTGGGGGAGGAGGGGGGCTCCTGGTAGAGCTGGCAGGGGATGCGGTGGAGGGACCCGCTGCGCTGGTCCTGCTCATGCATATGTAATGAGCGGGACCAGTGTGCAGTGAACATGCAATGAGCGGCTCCCCCTGCTGACATCATGTGTAAAAAAAAATATATATATATTCAAATAGCATGCCCCTTCACAGAATAAAATTACTGATATTTTTGACACCAAAAAAAAACCCCTTTGTTTTAAAAGAACACATTCCAGTTCCCCTTAAAAAATGCAAAACGTTGAATCACGGTGAAAATCATGCTGAAAGCCGTTCTCCATCTTAGCATTGAATACACTCATGGCGAATCACAGTGAAAACCCCAATGAAATACCCCAGCGACTTGCAGCGAGCATGAAACGGAGAACTGGCCGGCATTCACTGTTCACTTTGGGCGAACAGTGAACATTTAAATAGGGTGAATCAGAATATCAGTGAAAAAGATTCACCGCAGGGAGCGAAAACAGCCCGATTTGCCGGGAAAAAAAACCCTGTGAATTGATAGCATTGAATACTACCCAGTATCTGATTAGTTGCCCATAACAACATCCCATGTGAACTAGAACTCCCATCTTAGTAAATTTCCCCCGCTGTGTCTGATTAAATGTTAAGTCAGGAGCTTATTGGTTGATACTATGGGTGAAATGTAATAGAGTGAGAGAATCAGAAAGTGAGAGATTTGGATACACAATCTCCAGGCTTTTTTATAGCGACAATCATTTACACTGCAAAATTAAACTGGTTTTGCAGTGTAAATGATTGCTGCTTTAAAAAAGTGGAGATTTCTAACCAAATCTCTCACTTTCTGATTCTCTCACTACATTTAACCCCAATCTCTTTTACAGTTTTGATAATTCTCCCGTATAGCCTGTAGGTGACACTGTTGCACCTCGGCAGTAACATTGAGACAAATGACTATTCAGTGGTAACAGAGTTCTTAAATGGCTGTCTCTGCTCACTGCATGATCATCAAAATAATCACAATCTGACTGCGTAGAACACAGGTTCTCAAAGTTAGGCAATTAGCAAGACCCCCTCAACAAAGGAGTTGTTCTGCAGACCACTTCTCAGCTCAGATGTTTTGGTCACTTTTGAAAGCTGGCAATGCTTTCATTCCAGTGGTAGCATGAGACCGAGTCTACAACCCACACAAGTGGCTCAGGTAGTGCAGCTCATCCAGGATGGCACATCAATGCGAGCTGTGGCAAGAAGGATTTCTGTGTCTGTCAGCGTAGTGTCCAGAGCATGGAGGCACTACCAGGAGACCTACCGTAGGAGGGCAACAATCCAGCAGCAGGACCACTACCTCTGCCTTGTGCAAGGAGGAACAGGAGGAGGATTGCCAGAGACCTGCAAAATGACCTCCAACAGGCTACAAATGTGCATGTGTCTACTCAAACGGTCAGAAACAGACTCCATGAGGGTGGTTTGAGCAGTGGCGTAGCTAGCGTGAGGCAACCCCCGCGGCCGCTTGGGGGAGCGGGCGGCAGCGGGGGCGCCTGCACCCTCATACCCCACGGTGCAGTGCAGGGACTGGGTCGGGACGCGCTGTCAGTCAGCAGGAACTCTTCAACCCCTCTGACGGCAGCTAAACTCCGAGTGTCATAGAGACAGGCTGCCGCTGGCTGCAGATAAAGGGAGCTAGTGTGCAGATCCTCTAAGCTCCAGCCTCTGGCGTGTCCTGTACGAGAGAAGGCCTGCCCTGGAATCTTGTATCCAGCAGCTGAGTAAGTACAGTACTAGGTAGTGGTACACTTTGCTGAAGTTTGAGGGAGGGGGGGTAGGACTCGGAGGTGGTATGTTTGTGTGTATATGCTGTGTGTGTGCTTGTATGCATGTGTGTATGTATTCTATGTGTGTGTGTGTGTGAGACTGTGTACATTCTGTGTGTATATGCTGTGTGTATGTTTGCTATGTGTGTCTTCTGTACATGCTGTGTATCTTTTTTGTGTGTATGCTATGTGTTTGAAGTTATGCTGTGCTTGTGTGTGTGTATTGGATGTGTGTGTGTATCTATGTCATGTTGGTGTCTGTACATGGTGTGAGTATGCTATGTGTGTGCATGAATGTATGCTATGTGTGTGAATGCCCCTGCTCTCCCCTCAGACCATTTGCACTACTAGCAGTAATGGAAGCTGAAGCTGCAGTCATACATATATTTACACAGCAGCTACAGTTAGTAAAGACACAGCAGAGACCGAGGTATGTAGTGGGAATAAAGGGGGGGACTTGTGTGCAGGGTGTGCATCATGTAAGGAGTGAATAAGATACTGTAGGACTCATGGGTCCTCAAACTGCGGCCCTCCAGATGTTGTTAAACTACAATTCCCAGCATGCCTTGCCACAGTTTTAACACTCCCTTATAGGAAAACTGTGGCAATGCATGCTGGGATTTGTAGTTTCACCACATCTGGAGGGCCGCAGTTTGAGGACCCATGCTGTAGGTATTATGGCTAAGAGGGGTGGGAAATGGAATGTCATAAAATTCTGATGACAAATGATTGGCAAGGGGGAAATGTGCTAAAATTATGATGAAAAATGAGAATGGTGGGAGGTGGGGGCATGTTATTAAAAATATGGACAGGTAACACAAATATGAGAAGGGGGCATGTGAAGAAAAATTTGAATGGTGGGGGCAATTGAGGATAATTGTGATGGGCAGGGGAGACGTGAAGAAAAATGTGGGAATAGGGAAATTAAATGAAAAATGTAGTAGTGGGCCGTGAAGGAAAATTGAATAGGCAGGGTGTGTGCATGGATGAGAAGTTGATGAGCATGCAAGACTTTCAATATATTTTGTAAGGTCTTTGGTACTTTCTACAGATGGGCAACGGAGCCTGCCTCCGGTCCCCGCCCCCGTCGCCCTCAAACCCCCCCCCCCCGAGCGTCCCCCTAACCCTGCCCATCTCCCTGAAGCGGAGAGGGGCAGGGACATGCAGCGCCCCCGCCGAGAGACTGGGACGTGCGCGCGTGTGAAACGCACGCGCGTCCCAGTTCAGTGTAGCCCCTGCCGCCAGCGCTCGCCAGCGGGGAGGGTCTGGCGAGCCCCGGCCAAGGATGGCAGGGGCTCCATCTGTATATCCATGCCTCTTTCCTTTCTTTACCTCTGCCACAATCTACATTTGTCCCTCTAGGCACCCCTCTCCCCACTCGTCCTTCCTCATCTGTACATCTGCTACCTCCTCATCCTCATGTGGGCCTGCGCCTCCTACATCCATGGCTGGTGGCTGCCATTAAAAGTGACCAACAGAAACAAGAATTATGGCAGGTAAGCACAATTTACACACACACACATGTTGGGGGGCGCCAGAAAGTTTTTTGGCAGGGGGGAGCAAAATTTATAGTTACGCCACTGGGTTTGAGGGCCCAACATCCACAGGCGGGGGTTGTGCTTACAGCCCAACACCGTGCAGGACGTTTGGCATTTGCCAGAGAACACCAAGTTTGGCAAATTCACCACTGGCGCCCTGTGCTCTTCACAGATGAAAGCAGGTTCACACTGAGCACGTGACAGACTGGAGATGCCAAGGAAAAAGTTCTGCTGCCTGCAACAACCTGGTTTGGCAGTGGGTCAGTAATGGTGTGGGGTGTGCTCACCAGAGGAAGCCTGACTGCCATTATGTACTGAGATGAGATCCTCAGACCCCTTGTGAGACCAAATGCTGGTGCGGTTGGCCCTGGGTTTCTCCTAATGCAAGACAATTCTTGACCTCATGTGGCTGGAGTGTTTCAGCAGTTCCTGCAAGACAAAGGCATTGATGCTATGGACTGGCCCGCCCCTTCTTCAGACCTGAATCCAATTGAGCACATCTGGGACATCATGTCTCGCTCCATCCACTAACGCCACCTTGCACCACAGACTGTCCAGGAGTTGGCGGATGCTTTAGTCCAGGTCTTGGAGGAGATCCCTCAGGAGACCATCCACCACCTCACCAGGAGCATGTCCAGGAGTTGTAGGGAGGTCATACAGACACATGGAGGCCACACACACTACTGAGCCTCATTTTGACTTGTTTTAAGGACATTAAATCATAGTTTGGTTGGATCAGCCTGTAGAGTGTTTTTTCACTTTAATTTTGAGTGTGACTCCAAATCCAGACCTCCATGGGTTAATAAATTACGATTTCCATTGATAATTTTTGTGTTATTTTGTTGTCAGCACATTCAACTATGTAAAGAACAAAGTATTTAATAAGAATATTTAATTCGTTCAGATCTAGGATGTGTTATGATAGTGTTCCCTTTATTTTTTTGAGCAGTGTATATTGGTTGTTGAAGTATGAAAATGTATTGTATAACTATGGGCAAATCAGATTAAAGGCAAGAGACTATTTTGTCTGACTAAGAAATTGCTAAATTTTGAGATTACTTTGGTCTCATTAACACCTTTGGTCTTCCCTGCTAAGGGTTTCCTTTGTTGTGCTGATATCATTTTCTGATGTTCACTTTATCAATATCACTGATTGCTTTATGCAGTATCCACACAAATTATATCTTTTTTTTTAAGAAGTCTTAGGTCACCACTGTCGGTCTGCCCCGACAGCTATGGCCCTGGCCAAGGTGGGATTCAATGTCCTGTTTGCCAATTGGTGAAAAGGGGCGTGTCCACGTAAACAGCCATGAATTGTCTTGATCCGGCCGTGACCATGACAATTCACTGCTGTTCTCAGCAAAGAAGGCCCGACAGCTTTTAAAGTTGGGCCCGTTCTGTCGATCTGCCTCTTCGATGCCATCGGGCAACGCCGCATTGAATAGGCGCAGACAGCTATTTCCTCTGTCGGAAATAGCGGCGGGGATTGAATACCCCCTTTGTATCTTAAGAAACTGAAATTTGTGTTTTACTCATTCTAACATGTCAACAGCAACAAAAAATACCCAAATGTCCAGAAAAGTCTTTCTATTGAAATTTCAAGTAATACGTCTTATTTGGAAATAGTCCATCTTGCCAAAAGAATATTCTAGGGCCAGGTACAGTATCTTCCTACATGTAGGAACAGTCTGGCAGCTCAACTTGGATACGATTCTACAAATTCTCATTTTAGCAAATTGTTTCATATGGAAAAACGTTGTGGCCCTTTGTGTGTGGTTTTAAATAAACAGTGGCGTAACTAAAGTGGGAGCAGGGGATGAAACTGCTATGGGGGCTGGGGGGGCCGGAGGATCCAGCAGTCAATCCCCTGCAACCTTTTGAGTTTTCTTTTCCTTATTTTTTCAATTAATTCTGCAGTACCGCTCACTGAGTTAGGTCTGGCAGCCCTTCCTCTTAATAAAGGAGGTGGGAGGAGGCAGGATACAGACACGACAGGCTGCGTACGACACCACACTAGAGGGCGCTGCGGCTGACTTCTTCAATTGCTGAGCGCACGCTGAGATTGTGTACCAGGTCCAGCGGGCTCCCAGCCTCCGGCACATGAGGAGCAGATGCCTGTAATGCTGCACTCAGACTTTTTTAAGGAGAGAAAGAATTGTCATATGGTGGTGCACCATTTATAAGAACTTGAGTCATAAAATATACCTTTTATTGGTTATCACTTAAAAAGGAACGCAAAATATGACATACAACATAAAACATATACGCAAGTGAAAACAGTGTGTTTTAAAAGGCACGTGCGAGTTCAAGGAGCAACTACCTTAATCAAATGTTTATTAGTAACACCATTTAATACTCCTTCTTATCATAAAACAATTGTTCAGGAGGGAGGTGTCAATATGATTCTATTAGGGTTTGGTGTGTGTTTAAGTACAGTTTCAGTCAGCCATATTAGTAGCTACTATTAGGTTACAGTGTTGATAATTGTAGGGTGTCACTTTGCAATCAATTGGTTACAATAGACTAATTTGTTAATTCGGCATCAGAGTGCTGGCAGTCTGCCTAATATGTATCACTTCTGATCCAGATACGTTAGTCTTAGTAAATGGGCGTTTTAAATTAGATCTTATATACCCCGTTAGTTACAGTCATCTCCTATAATGGAAAAAGGTGCTGTGATATGCATTTTTTAGATAAATAAATCCTTTTGTACTAGATCAACCAATCCCTCATTTTTTACTTCGCCTTAATTTACAGGACCTCTTCATTATATATTTTTTCCAATAAGCGCTGCTCAAAACCCTCCATCTTTTTTCTTGTTTACCCAGTACAGGACTAACTATCCTGTCACAGAGCAGCAGCTAGGGAAACACAGCTCTAGCTAGGCGCACCTGCACCCAGACCCACCTAGTGTGGTCGGGGTTACCTCTACATTTTTTTTATTGCTTCCAATAAGTTTTACAGGAGCAGCCGGCATGAGCTGTTTTTCCCACTTTGATTCGCGCTTAAGTAGGAGGCAAAATATTCTGTCGCAATGGGATAGAAATGACGATAATGTCACTGAGCCTATCCAGGATCTCAGGGATCAATTCAACCAACTAGAAGATCTTATGACAGCCGAACTAAGACACTGGTTGTATTGTTTGAATTTGCAGAAATATATAGATCAAAAGATGATACCCAGGGGCCTCAGGCTTACGAAACCATCAGTGTTTCAGAACGAGACAGCGTTCCAGAAGGAATGGGACCAAACCCTGGACCAATGTTCTCTAACACTGATGGGGATAGTGGTCAGATATAGACAACAAAAAGCAGATGATCTGACCAAACAAATAGAATTGTTGAAAAAAACACTAGAACCCCAAAATAAACTGAAAGAATTCGAGGAAAGGGACAAGAACCTAATGAACAAATTAGTGACATTTGAACAGTCCCTCCTAGATTCCAAATGTAAAAAATTCAGGAGGGATATTGAGGACTATAAAGGAGGAGATATCAGGGCATATAGATCGCAAGCCAAGAATAGGAGGAACATGAGGGACAACAATTACCCCCAAAATAGACACCCCTATAGACAGAGAGACCCATCACATAAGGGTCAATATGAAAAAATTAATGATCTTCCAGTATACACACCCCCACATTTAAAGAATAGAACCAGCTACAAAGAAAATTACCCACCACGTCAACATAACTATGTTACCAAAGAAAATAGTTATAAAGATGTCCTTATAGGTAATACACAACAAGGGGCTAGACCCAAAGAAAGACCATTAAGAGACCAAGAGACCTCAGCTAGCCATCAGAGTGTTTTTTTAGAGGGGCGATACACCAAACAAAGAGTCCAGAACCCATCAGGCCAGAGAGTAGGAACTCCAAAAAGAAGACGAAGAAGCTCAGAGGGAAGAGAGGAGGAAAGAGGGAGATATACAAGAAACTAAAGAAAGAAAATAAAAAAGAACTCCTTAAAAGTGTCATAAATCTGTCTAATAAAAAGTTAAATGAAGGGGAGATTTCGTTCCTCAGTAAGGGCCTCAAGTTCGCCCCTACTGCGACCCCCAATATTTTCACTTTATTCATAGAACTTAATAGATTCGTCCGAACTTTGTGTCGGCAACGATATTTCGCAAAAAAAAAACCTACCCCAAATAGAACAACCATCAGAATGTATCACCTTAGAACCTGAGGACCTTCCATACTTAGATATACTAAAGGAATTACAACAGGAGAATTCTAGTGAAGAGAATGTCCATACCACAGAGTGTCCCCCAACTAATTTTAACATCAACCGGAAAAACTTTAAACTAAAGTCTGAATTCTTCCCCATAAGATCAAAAGGCCCAAATATAGAGAGCTTTTACAAGACCACCCTGTCTGACTTTAAAACTATGTGTACTAAATCCAACAAGACGAAAACATACAGCTCCAACCTTACCAAACAAGAAAAGAAAGCCTTAAAAAATTTGGTAGAGGACAAGGGGATAATTATGAAAGAAGCAGACAAGGGGGGGAGTCTTGTTATACAGGATAAACAAGACTACATCTCTGAAGCCCTCAGGCAATTGGAGGATACCAAGTTTTACACCAAAATAAAGGGGGACCCCACGAATCTGTTTAAAACTAAACTATTTGAATTACTGGATCAGGCAGTGATGGAGGGGACCATATCCAGGGACGAGTTCAAGTTTCTTTTTTCTGAACACCCCGTGGTGCCCATCTACTATCACCTTCCCAAAGTACACAAATCACTTTCAGCACCCCCAGGGAGACCTATTATTTTGGGCATTAATTCTTTAACTTCCCACCTTTCATTTTTTGTGGATTCTTTTCTTCAGCCCAGGGTCTCCACCCTCAGGTCACACATTAAGGATACTACATCCTTCCTTAAACTCATCAAAGAGATCACATGGAAAGACTCTTATAACTTCCTTACGCTCGACGTCACAGGCCTGTATTCTAACATCCCACATGGCCTGGGTTGTCGAGCTATAGAGAAACGTCTAGAAAAAGATGGTGACCTGGGGGTGGAGCTCAGGCTGTTTCTTCTTAACTGCATCACTTTTATTTTAGAACACAATTATTTTCTATTTCAAGACACTTACTATCTACAGGTGATGGGTACCGCCATGGGGACCAGGTTCGCGCCCAGCTACGCCAACCTATACATGGGGGAGGTCGAGGACCACCATGTGTGGGGCGGCAGCTGTGGCGCGAACCTGGTCCTCTATGGACGGTACATAGATGATCTTTTTATGATTTGGGATGGGGATGCACAAACAGCACTTGATTTTGTTGAAACACTTAATAATAATTCATATAATTTACAGTTCACTCACATTTTTCACCCCACGGAGATATCCTTCCTGGATGTGGCCCTCTCCATAAAAGACAATAAAATTGTGACTAAAAATTACACAAAAGAGGTGGGGAGCCAAGCTTACCTCCACTTTCCTAGTGGACACCACCTACCTTGGAAAAAAAGTATTCCCAAGGGACAGCTCATACGTATTAGGAGGAATTGTTCCTCATTACCAGATTTTGAAACTCAAGCGGAGAAAATGATGTCCTCTTTTAGAAGCAGAGGATACCCCGCCCCCTTGGTTAAAAAGGCATTCGAAGAGGTAGTGAATATGGATCGAGACACACTGCTCAGTCCAAAGAAGAAAGTAGGAGATACACATTCAGACACCAACATGAATAATATGAGAGTGGCCTATATAAGTACATTCACAAGCCACCATACTGAGGTTAAAAACATTATATGTAAAAATTATAATATATTACATCAAGATCCATTTCTAACAGGAACATTACCCAAAAAACCGAACTTCATTTTTAAGAAAAACCGCTCTCTCAAAAGTATCCTGGCACCCAGCTTTCTACCCTCAATTGCCACCCCCTCACCTCTCACGACCTGGCTTCCCTCCCAACTGGCAGGGTTTTATAGATGCGGGAGCTCCAGATGCATCACATGCTCACATATAAAAAATGCTAAAACCACACAAATTATGGTGGATACTAAAATACACCCCATCAGAAATTTTATAAATTCCAATACTACTTACACAATTTATGTTCTGTCCTGTGAATGCGGACTCAAATATGTGGGCCGCACCACTAGGAAACTCCGCATTAGGTTCTTAGAGCACCGCCGTAATATTAAAAAGAGTCTAATTTCACATAGTGTCTCTAGACATTTTTTCGAGAGACACAATGCCGATCCTCAGGGCTTGGAATTAATAGGGGTGGAGCACATTAAAAACACCAACAGGGGGGGGGGTAGGTTCAGCAGATTGTGCAAACAGGAAGTCTTTTGGATGCACCTGCTGAACTCTATCCACCCAGAGGGCCTCAATGAGATGGTGGAACTCAACTCAGTCATCTAGAATGTATGTTCCAACTCCATAAATTTCGAACACCATTCCACCTATTAAATTGTGTGTATATATATGCCTACTTTCTTGATACACTATGTAGTCTGTATTAAAATATTGATTGTGGGAGATTAGTATATACCCCCCATTTTTTCCATATTCACTCATTGTTATAATTGCAGATTACCATTATATATGTCATCCATTTATTTATTTATCTTTTAGTTTTCATTATTATCCTATTATATTAATATTTTTTTGATTTTGATCCTTATACTGCACCTCAGTATTTCTTCCTTCTTCCTCTATGTAAATACCAACTGTGCTGCTCGGTCTAAATGAGACATCCAAAGTGTATTCTAGTTTATAACCACTAGAGGACAGCCCTTCCATACCTTCGTTTAAGTATGGAACCTAGGTATTCCAAAAACTATTCGACTGTCCAGAAATAAAATACATAACATATAATTAAATAATTTATATTGAACTAAGTTTATTATTATTATTATTGTTTACTTATAATATACTTTTATAAACCAATTACAGTGGACACTGAGCCGGTACATAAATATGAAGCAGTCCACGCCCACCTGGATGACGCCCATCCTGGGCTATCCGCCCCCAATACAATAACACAAGTGAAGTGGGTCATAATAACAGTCCGCGCCTCCGGAAGTCCGGATGACGCGGCAGGTAATTCTAGCTACAAGTCTCCTCCCCTGGCACTATGATCTTCTACAGGCCGCGGCACCGGAAGTCCGGATGACGCGGCCACCGGAAGTCATTGGGAGCGCTCCTGATAATATGTTCCTCTACAGGTCGCGTCACCGGAAGTCCGGATGACGTGACAAGAGGCTCTAACTTCCGCCCTCAAATTCCCCTCCCTGATACTATTATCTAGATGGGACGCCTCTACATGTCGCGTCACCGGAAGTCCGGATGACGCGACAGGAGGCCACAACTTCCGCCCTCACAGCCCATACATGATTGTGGCTGAATGACCCGGAAATGGATTAGACGCTCCTCCAATTGGAGCGCTCATCTGATAGGGTCACGCCAGTTACCATGACCACCAGAATAAATAATATTAACACCATAAGTTAGCGAACGCAATCTATGCGCCCTACAGTGGAAAATACACAATGTTTTATTGTACACTCGATTATTCTATCTTACTGTGAATGAATATGTAACTATTTGCCTCCTACTTTAGCGCTGTATTTGTTTACAAAATAGATTGGTTGATCTAATTAAGCTGGTCACATGACCCATGTAACAGGAAATAAATAGCCAGCCATGTTTCAAACCTGTTATCCTCTGACAAAGCTGCCTGGAGCAGCGAAACCGGTCAGGACTCAGGTTTTTCATCTCTATCCAGAATTCCAAACTGGTTATTCTCAAAGAACCCGGAAGTGCTGATTTGCGCATTCACTTATTATTATTATTATAATTTTATTTATAAGGCGCCACAAGTGTTTCGCAGCGCCGTACAAAGGAACAATACAGGGAGACAAAACTTGGCATAACATTGAATAAATAACAAAAATACAGTACAAATAAAGAGCACCACAGTTCAATACACATTACAGCTTAAATGTAAGTAGTGAGGACCCAATCAACATACAACTAGAGGCTTGAGGCCAATGATGGAGATGAGTATGAAGATGGTCACTGAGTGTTGGAGTAAAGGAGAGCTGTGAGTGAAATGTGAAGAGAAGTGGGCTTTGACAACAGGAGGGAAGAGGGCCCTACTCGGAGGAGCTTACAATCTAGTAGGAAGGGGAGACAGACAGATTACAAGAGGTGCAAGCGAGGGCAGAGCCGGCCTTAGGCATAGGCAAACTAGGCAATTGCCTAGGGCATTTGGAATGCCTAGGGGCATCAGCAGCTTCTGCTGATTAAAATGATATGCAGCATGCCTATATTCTGTGTGTGAGTGAGGCTGTATCTGCATATGAAATAGTGTATTCATGGAAATCACTGTAACATAGCATTCCGTATGCAGGTACAGCCACAGTCGCACACAGAATATATTTATGCCACATATCATTTTAATCATCGGAAGCTCCTTGTGTGTTCTGGTCATAACAATGCAAATAAGATGAATTTTCAGCAAAAAAGGCACCCAACGTTAGCAGAACTGGACAGGAGCTGCATGGCTGCATTTTAATCATCGGAAGCTCCTTGTGTGTTCTGGTCATAACAATGCAAATAAGATGAATTTTCAGCAAAAAAGGCACCCAACGTTAGCAGAACTGGACAGGAGCTGCATGGCCTATTCAGTCAAGATGTATGAGGAAACATCTGTATCCAAGCAGAGGTCACAGTGTTAGTGGCTGTGCGAGTTCTGTCTGTGGGTGGGTTGGTTGTGCAATAGTGTTCGGCATATGTGTAACGGGCATTATGTGTGTCATGTATAAATGCATTAATAATGTGCGACATATGTGTAACAGGCATTATGTGTGTCGTGTATAAGGGCATTAATAATGTGCGACATATGTGTAACAGGCATTATGTGTGTCATGTGTATAAGGGCATTAATAATGTGCAACATATGTGTAATGGGCATTATGTGTGTCATGTGTATAAGGGCATTAATAATGTGCAACATATGTGTAAGGGGCATTATGTGTGTCATTATGTGTATGAAGGGCATTAATAAAGGTTGGCATAATGTGTAAGGGGCATTATGGTTATAAGGACATTAATAATGTGTGTCATGTGTAAGGGGCATTACTGTGTGGTATTATCAGGGGTGCCGAGAGAAAGGGGTAGGGGGTACAAATTACCCAGGCCAAAGTCTGATGGAAGGGTGCAGTGGGGGCCCCGGGCCCCCTCCCCTTAAGTGACAGCAGCAGCTGCAGCTCTTCTCCTCTGCCCAGCACACACTGCTTTGTGCTGGGTTGCAGTGTGGCCATGGAGGTGCTTAAAATACAATATTTTCTCAGGATTTTTTTCTAAGGGTATAATGTGAGGAGTAATGTATATAAGGTAAAGTGGTACTACTGTGTGATGTAACGTGAATAAGGGACACCATCGCATGATATAATGTGAATAAAGTGGCACTACTGTGTGGCAAAATTTGAATTGGGAGTACTATTGGGTGGCCATGTCCCTTCGCAGCAAGAACACACCCCTGTTTGGGCTGCGCACCGAATGTGTGCACTGTTTCTATTTAAAATATTGCGGGTAGGGGCACCAAAATGATGACTGCTATGATGAGGGTTGATGTGCTGGGAAAGGGGAGCAGGGTCAGAGGCGGAACTAGTGGCGGTGCTAGGTGGCACCAGACAAAATCTAGCCTAGGGCGTCATTTAGGCTAGGGCCGGCTCTGAGCGAGGGGGTGGTGGTTAGATAGCAGGATGTAAACAGGCAAGGGGTCGGAGAACCAGCTGGTTTATGCAGTGGAAGGGTACGCTTTGATGAATAGGTGAGTTTTCAGTGCCCGTTTGAAGCTTTGCAAGGTCGGGGAGAGTCTAATGGAGCGAGGGAGTGCGTTCCACTGAAGGGGTGCAGCACGGGCAAAGTCCTGTACTCTAGCATGGGAAGCAGTGATCAGGGTGGAGGAGAGACGACAGTGGTCAGCTGACCGTAGAGGGCGGGAGGGTATATGAATGGAGATGAGGTTAGGGATATATGGAGCAATGGAATTAGAGGTGGCCCTGTATGTGAGTGTGAGGTGTTTGAAGAGGATTCTGTAGGGGAATGGGAGCCAGTGCAGATTTTGTTGAAGAGGAGTAGCAGAGTTAGAGCGGCGGGAGAGGAAGATAAGCCTGGCTGCAGCATTGAGGACAGATTGGAGAGGAGCTATTTGGGATTGAGCGAGGCCAGTGAGAAGAGCATTACAGTAGTCAAGCCGTGAGATGACTAATGAGTGGATGACCAGCTTAGTTGCACTCTGTGAGAGAAAGGGCCTGATGCGAGCAATGTTGCGTAACTGGAACCGGCAAGAATGGGACAGGGCTTGGATGTGGGGTGCAAAGGAGAGGGAGGAGTCAAGAGTGACACCCAGGCAGCGGAGTTGGGGAACAGGGGAGATGATGGTGTTGTTAACAGTGATAGAGATATTAGTAGGGGGCATAGCTCTGGGTGGGGGAAAGATACCACGTCTGGGTCGGCCGGCGTACACTTCGCAGGTCTTCCTCAGGGCCCCGGCCGACCCAGCCGTGTGCACGTTCATTAAGCACTACCACCCTGTTTGTTTGTGTGTATGAAATGTATTTACTAGTCCTTTTTAGGACTCTAATGTAATCAGCAGCCTAACAGTCTTTAGTCCCCCTAAGACCGCAGCAGCAGTAGCACGAGCTGACGGCGGTACAGGGCAGGACAACTGACTCACGGCAACCCGGTTGCGGCATTTGTCCCTACACAGGGAGTGCCCGCAGATAAGCTAGCTATTCGGACTACAGTACCGGCGGTCTCCCTGTCAACCGTAGTACGACCAGCGCAAGTGGTCGGCAGTACAGAGTGAGACTGACCACGTCCGTCAGTGTGTATTGTAGCACTCACCTCCCTCACAGGGAGTGCGTGTCTTGATATTGCGTGATAACTAATAGAACCAGATCAATCAATAGTCTCCACACGACCGCAGTGGTACCAGTACCAACCGACAGCGGCGTAGAGAGAGACAGTTGTTCTAAAAATAACTCGCAATAAAGCATTTATCTCAAGGCGATAATCACAGTCTCCCTGCAATCACTGCAATATCAGCATAGCTGACGGTGATACAGAATGCCCCTTTCCCACTGCAGGCTTTACATGGTAAAATGCCGTTTTTTTAGCCTTTTTAAACGGCTAGAGCTGCAGTGGGAAAGCTCCAGGTTGCTTTACACGGGTAACAAATACCGGTATTTGTTAACCGGGTAAAAAGCAGTGTTTTTACCGTGTAAGAGCCGTTTTTTTGGCAATGGGAAAGGGTTTTAAACGGTATTTAGAAATAATAATAAAGGTTAAGAACATGATTGGTGCATGTGATGTTTTTAATGACAGGCAAGGTTTACTAGAGAGTTTAAACGTGTTGCTTTGTGGTTTACACGGGTAAGTGTGAATGGGACAAAAACTGCTTTTAAACGTTATTTTAACGTTTAAAAGCTGCAGTGGGAAAGGGTCTTTGTGGCTATTACCCGGGTAAAGACACGTTTAAAAAAAACGGGTTTTTACCCGGGTAGGCAGTGGGAAAGCAGCAGAAGAGAGACAAGTGTGATTTAATAAACCCGTATCACAGCACCTTTTTCCATTATAGGAGATGACTGTAAATAACGGGGTATATAAGATCTAATTTAAAACGCCCATTTACTAAGACTAAAGGCTCATACACACTTAACAATTTTCACCTGAAAATCGCTCAAAACAGCCGTTTTGAGCGATTTTCCGCTGAAAATCGCCTAGTGTGTATGGCCCACCGATGGAAGACTAGCAATGATGGGCGCTCCCGCATCATCGCTAGCAAAGTCTCCCATCTGCTGGTTTTACCAGCATGCCAGCGATGATGGCTGCTTTCTCAGCCATCATCGCTGAGTGTGTACAGCAGCCAGGCTGAACGCTGAGCTGCTTTCAGCCCGGCTGCCGCCCTGCGCCTCCCGCCCCCGGCTCCCTCGTGCTGTTGATGGAGCATACTCACCTGCTCCTGCCCGCTCTGCTGCTGCCACATACACCGCTCTACCTTCTCCCACGCTGGCTCCGGCCTGCAGCTCTGCTCCCCAGGCCTCACATCCCTGCGTGATGCCCCGCCCGCCGGAACGCCCCGCCCCCTGCACTGTTCCATACACTGCCCATCAATGACTTTTCTGAAGGCAGTAATATATATAATGACTGACACATGCCAGCCATGTATATATTTCTGTCACCACTGCCCACCAATGATATATATATATGGCAGTAACATATACATGGATGGCACATGCCAGTCCTGTATATATTACTGTCACCACTCCCACCAATGATATATATGGCATATATATATATATATGGCAGTAACATATACATGGATGGCACATGCCAGTCCTGTATATATTACTGTCACCACTGCCCACCAATGATATATATATATATGGCATATATATATGGCAGTAACATATACATGTATGGCACATGCCAGTCATGTATATATTACTGTCACCACTGCCCACCAATGAGATATATATATATATGTCAGTAATATATACATGGATGGCACATGCCAGTCCTGTATATATTACTGTCACCACTGCCCACCAATGTATATATATATATATATATATATATATATATATATATATATATATATATATGGCATATATATATATATATGGCAGTAACATATACATGGATGGCACATGCCAGTCCTGTATATATTACTGTCACCACTGCCCACCAATGATATATATATATATGGCATATATATATGGCAGTAACATATACATGTATGGCACATGCCAGCCATGTATATATTTCTGTCACCACTGCCCACCAACGAGATATATATATGTCAGTAATATATACATGGATGGCACATGCCAGCCATGTATATATTTCTGTCACCACTGCCCACCAATGAGATATATATATGTCAGTAATATATACATGGATGGCACATGCCAGCTATGTATATATTTCTGTCACCACTGCCCACCAATGAGATATATATATGTCAGTAATATATACATGGATGGCACATGCCTGCCATGTATATATTTGTCATCACTGCCCACCAATGATATATATATATATATATGTCAGTAATATATACATGGATGGCACATGCCAGTCCTGTATATATTACTGTCACCACTGCCCACCAACGATATTTATAAGGCTGTAATACAGATGGAGCCGCTCTCCCCCTTGCCGCCAGCTTGCCATATTGCTGTAGCTGGCAGGAGATGGTGGACGGTGGGACCATGTGGCACGCGAGCATCTCCTGCGCTCACGCCCCATTCTGGCAGACAATGTGGGACGGCACAATGAGAGCCGCTCTGATGCAGCGGCCCCATCTGTATATACATTGCTGTCACAGGCCACTGCCCACCAATGTATTTTTTATGGCGGCAATGTATACATTGCCAGCAATGTAAACGTTGCAGCAGCCACTGCCCACCAATATACATTATGTTATGGTGGTAACGTATTCATTGCTGGCGCAGGCGAATGGATTTCTCCCTATGTACAAGGCTGCAAATAATCGTTGCCATACACATGGGTGGGATTTTGCCTGACCGAGGTGGCAGTTACCTGATCGCTGGGCTCCGAAAATATGCAGCCCAGCGATCAGTTCTGAATCAGGCCTCAAGAACAGAAATGCACAGAACAATATGGCCGCTGTTCCCACCCTTGGATTTCAAACCCACCCATTATGTAAATATCCTTATACTGAAAGATTTTCAGCAAAGTCTTTTGACTCCTGAAAATCTTTTGCTCTTTGGGGAAAATAGTTCAGTGTGTACGCACTACTTTGGTGAAAGATAAATCTATCAGAGATTTTGGCAAAGTCTTTTGAAATGAAAGTCTACAAGTGTGTATGGGCCTTAACATGTATCTGGTTCAGAAGTGATACATATTAGGCAGACTACCAGCACTCTGATGCTGAATTAACAAATTAGTCTATTGTAACCAATTGATTGCAAAGTGACACCCTACAATTATCAACACTGTAACCTAATAGTAGCTACTAATATGGCTGACTGAAACTGTACTTAAACACACACCAAACCCTAATAGAATCATATTGACACCTCTCTCCTTAACAATTGGTTTATGATAAAATGGAGTATTAAAAGGTGATACTAATAAATATTTGATTAAGGTAGTTGCTCCTTGAACTCGCACGTGCCTTTTAAAACACACTGTTTTCACTTGTGTATATGTTTTATGTTGTATGTCATATTTTGCGTTCCTTTTTAAGTGATAACTAATAAAAGGTATATTTTATGACTCAAGTTCTTATAAATGGTGCACCACCATATGACAATTCTTTCTCTCCTTAAAAAAGTCTTCTACTAATACTGTCTGTGGTAGCACACCCCTAAGAAAATTACAATTTATACTTATCCTTACTAGAGGGGGCCAAGCTTAAATATACCCCATACCTGTCTCTCTTCCTGTGCAACAGATCAACAAACCTTTGCCCAAATGCTGCAGTCAGCACTGTGCGTGAGGACGTTGGAGGGAAGGAGACTGTCAGATTCAGAGCTCCTCCAATACAATCAGCGATGCATTACAGCAGGTATTCAGATGGGTGCTGGCTGCACACACCCTTTGCAATGCTCACAGGTCAGCTCCTGAACCAACAAGCGGGTAGCTGGCTTGGGGGGGGGGGGGGTGCACTGGAACTGGAGGAGCTGCCTCTCCTACTTCACCCCCACCTCTTCCAGTGCATCACATTTTGCCCTCACCGCCAGGCTACATGCAACCCCCATCTTCCAAATGTGCCTGTGCCCCCCTTGTCCCCCCCAGAAGCTAACCTGCCCCCTCCTCCTATATAGTTCAGATGTTAGAAAGCTTAGGAAGTTGGTCAGACATCGGGGTGGAGGAGGCACTGCATTATGAGGTGATTTCAGCTCATATTCATATGCCACATTAACAATATATAGAATGTATTTCTGATTAATTTGATTATATCTTCATTGAAAAAAATGGGGCTTTTCTTTAAAAAAAATAAGGAAATATCGAAGACCCCAAACTTTTGAACGGTAGTGTAAGTGTTAATAAATAAATAATAAACTCTGAATCAGGCCCACAGTGACGATACTGGTTGCAAAGTGACTTCAAGCGAATGTTCCGGAAGCACTGTGTCCATTCTGATTAATTAAATTCCCCCCAATAAATCTGGACTTACTGTATCTCTGTGAGTATAAATAGCTTGCAACATGAATATTCTTAGGGGGGTTTGAAATCCTAAACTGGTTTTATGTTCTGGTAACATGTTGTACAGTATAGACAGTTTGTTGTGTGGTGCAGACTGCTATAAATGTTACAGGGGTGTACACACCGTGCAATTCCTTTTCTATTCAATCACGATTCGGTCAGGATTGGATGTGCACATTCGGGTCAGGTGTGGTATAATACCCCGACAGTCGGGATTCCGACAGTCAGTACTCCGACGTCGGGATCCAGACTGCACAGCGTGGGGAGCGCAATGAAGCCCCTTGCGGGCTCGCTGCACTCGCCACCTATTTTATTCTCCCTCTATGGGGGTCGTGCAGGGCCGGCGCTACCCACTCAGCAGCTCCTGCAAAGCAGGGAGGCGCCATGCTGAAAAGGCGCTGTTTCCCTCCCTGTTCTGCTAAAGCTGCCTCAGCCCTCACTGTCACTGCTTCCTGCACGCCGCCTGCAGCGCCTGTCTGACAGCGGGCGGCAGTATGGAGACGCTGAGCAGCTCCCTGCACCGCGCACACGCTGTCCTCCTCTTGCGACCTGCTCCCTCTTCCTCATGGACAATTGCACTGAGGCATGTAGCACTGTGTGTGAATGCCTGGATGACATGTTATGTCCGGATCCGCCCCCTAGCCATTGCTCCCTGCGCAGCTGTCAATCAAATGACGAACAGGCAGCAGCGCCGCCTCCCCTTCCTTCCCTCTTCTCAGTGTGCTGTGCCAGTGCAACAGCCAGTCCTCAACACTCCGCCCCCTCTATCTCCTCCCCTCTTCTTCCATCTACTCCTTCTCTCTCCCCTCCTTTCCCCCTCAGTCACGAGTGCTGCACATACTTTTTGTACTGCTTTCGGATTGCAACGCACACACATTGCATGCATGCCGTGCGATGTGATGCGATCTAGCCCATAACTAATGCGATTCTCGCAGCGTGTATGGGCACCTTTAGTGCCTGCAACATTTTGCGGACACAGCACTGAGATGGTGTATACATACATGTACATGCACCCGGGATCCTCCATAGGATCACATGTTGCATACACTCCCACAATCGGGCTGCAGCTTGTTGCAATGGCAATGTGAAAGGGCGCAAAATGTATGGTTTGCAGGAGGGCGCCGGACACCCTAGCACCGGCCCTGGGTACAATGAGGAGAAGGAGAACAGAGACACGTAACAGGTACAATGAAGAGAAGGAGAACAGAGACACGTAACAGGTACAATGAAGAGAAGGAGAACAGAGACATGTAACAGGTACAATGAGGAGGAGAACAGAGACATGTAACAGGTACAATGAGGAGGAGAACAGAGACACGTAACAGGTACAATGAGGAGGAGGAGAACAGAGACACGTAACAGGTACAATGAGGAGATGGAGAACAGAGACACGTAACAGCTACAATGAGGAGATGGAGAACAGAGACACGTAACAGCTACAATGAGGAGATGGAGAACAGAGACACGTAACAGGTACAATGAGGAGAAGGAGAACAGAGACACGTAACAGGTACAATGAGGAGAAGGAGAACAGAGACACGTAACAGGTACAATGAGGAGAAGGAGAACAGAGGCACGTTACAGGTACAATGAGGAGGAGAACAGAGACACGTAACAGGTACAATGAGGAGAAGGAGAACAGAGACACGTAACAGGTACAATGAGGAGATGGAGAACAGAGACACGTTACAGGTACAATGAGGAGATGGAGAACAGAGACACGTTACAGGTACAATGAGGAGATGGAGAACAGAGACACGTAACAGGTACAATGAGGAGAAGGAGAACAGAGACACGTAACAGGTACAATGAGGAGATGGAGAACAGAGACACGTAACAGGTACAATGAGGAGATGAAGAACAGAGACACGTAACAGGTACAATGAAGAGAAGGAGAACAGAGACATGTAACAGGTACAATGAGGAGAAGGAGAACAGAGACACGTAACAGGTACAATGAGGAGATGGAGAACAGAGACACGTAACAGGTACAATGAAGAGAAGGAGAACAGAGACACGTAACAGGTACAATGAGGAGAAGGAGAACAGAGACACGTAACAGGCACAATGAGGGACGGCTTTTGGCGGAGGGTTCCGGTCCCGCCTCCCATGTGAGGGGGCAGGTGTAGCAGAGCTCCGTTACAGCACCAGCTCCAACATGCTCTAAGCCAGCCAGAAAACTAAAAAATAACCCCCAGTACGCGAACACCCCTGGAGGGGAAGAACAAATAGAACTCCCATCAGACAACGCTGAAAACAGCAAGGACGCGCCTGGGACTCTAGCCATCTACGTGCGGCACCCACTTGGCAGGGAACCCGAGACCTCGGAGCCGGGGGCTGCCTCCTGCAGCTCTGCGGGTTGAGGCTGGGGTATTCCCTGGAGCGGAGGACAGGAGTCCGGTGGTGCCAGGCGGGAGGCGTGAACACCTCGCGGTATCTCGGTGGGGTCAGCTGGGCTCCCCATAGCCGTTTTGCTTCCTGGGCAACGGACTGGGGGAAGCTCCAGCAGAAGGACACCGGACGGAGAGGAGGAAGACGCAGAGTCTGGGACCGGAAGCGACAGGGCTGGAGGTTGCTGGAGGGAGACCCTGACCCGCTGCTGGCTCCCAGCTATCAGTGCAAGCCTATAAATCGCTGCTTTGGGAGGAAAAGCCCCGGACCTGGAGACAGCACACATACCGGTAAGCCTGATTTCCACTCTATATGATAGATCAAGCTGTACTGCCTAAAGCATAGGTGAGCGTGTGACAAACTAAAAGGGAACTGTCTTTTAAAGATATATCATTAAGGGGACTACTGATTTAGGACTGGGAATCAGTGTATCTCTGGGGTTACACCCCTGAAAAAAAAAAAAAAATAAATAAAAAAAAAAGAAAAACCCAGAGGAGTATCTCTATGAAGCAGAGCTCCATACAAAAGAGCTTTTCGAGGGGAACATGTTCATCTGAGGCAAAATCCCTCTGAAGGAACTAGTAATCGATTGGTCTCCCTACAAGAAAGCTATAAGAGACATTGATAATCCTAAGTGAATATATCTTTAAATCGGCAGTATCATATGGACAGATACTTGTCCCCACAGATGCCGAGAAATAGCAGAGAAAAAAAAAGGTGTGGGCCCCAAAACAGGGGTTGCAAGAGAGACAGCAGGCTCACAGCACCAGGCGCAATTAATGTCTCCGGCTCCAGGGGTGCATGTACTAGAGGATCCCCCAGTAACATATGGGGAAGTGGTAAAAGCCATCCAGGAGACGATGGGACCACTAATGGAAATGCAGGCCACTAAATTCTCTACAGCCATACAAGAACTAAAGGAACAGATACAACAAATAGCAATTGGACAAAGAGAAGCTGATGGGAGAATGGGAGAGTTATTTTCAGATGTATCCAGTATGAAACAAACTACATCTACAATGCAAGATACTATAAGCCAGCTACAGTCTAAAATCGACAATATGGAAAATAGGGCAAGAAGAAAAAATCTTCGTATAGTAGGCCTGGATGAGAGTATAAAAGGCCCTGACTTAATGCATTTTATTCAACAGACATTACCAGAAATGCTACAGATAACGGCTCAATGTAAAGATATGACAATTGAGAGGGCCCATCGATTAGGACCCCCACATAAGGCAGCAAATGGGAGACCAAGAGCAGTTATCTTCAGATGTCTAAGTTACGTGCATAAGGAGGCTATATGGTCAGCCTCAAGAAAAACGAGAGAACTAACCTGGAATGGAATGAAAATTGTTATTTTCCAAGACTTTTCGGCGGAAGTTACAAGGGCACGTAAGGAGTTTGCCCCTTTTTGCACTAAGTTTTTCAAGGCCAATGTGAGGTTTGCCCTCATATATCCATCAAGACTGAGGTTGTTTTTAGGAGAGTCGATCAAGGAATTTGCTACGGTTGGAGGGGTAGAGAAGTTTATAAAGGAGAACCCGACTCTATTCGAAAAACAACCTCCCAGCCCTGGAAAGGAAGACACCTAAAAGGCTACTGGGATGAAATCCCAGGCCTAAATAATAAAGACAATTAATAACAGAGGTACAGCGTTCCAGAAGCCTTGGCCCAAGGGACCCCTGAAAAGGGGATAAAAGAGAGGACAATTTTGAACATTGAAAGAATGATAAGATATGAGACATAGTATCTAAGTAGGTGAAGGAAATGGTTTCCCGGGGGTGGGGAAAGGGGGGAAAGGAGAAGAAAAAAAAAAATATACATATATGCAAATACAAGGGAAAGGGGAAGGGGGGAAAAAAAAAAGAAAAAAAAAGAAAAAGAAAATACACATAACCGCAGCAGGCACGCAGGAGTATATCTCCCAACCAATCAATATAAATAACTAGAGGAGTAGCCCCTTTAAGAGGGGAAATGGAAGCATATATAGGATAAAATAGCAGAGACATATATATATGTTTGAGTTTTTTTTCTTTTCTGTATTTTCTTTCTTCCTTTTTTCTTTTTTTTTTTTGTTTTGAAGAGAAGGGCTGGTTTGGAAAGAAGATATCTGTGTTTAAAAATAAGGAAGGAGCTGGTGCATGTTAGGGGCGATATAGGCATATTAGATAACAGACATAGCTTAATAGCAATATTGAGCAAAAATGACAAGGAAGCCTAAGGTTGTTAACAATGTCTTACTGGGGAAAGGCGGATCCCCAGCAGACGAATGTCTTTTTTGTACCCATATCTGGGAAATATGGGTGTTAGTTTTTCATTGTATTGTATTGTAGTATGTATTCCAATTGTGTCTTGTCCAATGTTCTATGTAATTCTCATTGTCAGAGGGATAAAACAATTTAAGAGAAACACAATCTCAGATGGATGAAGATGCTAGTGTAAATAATGCTGGGAAGCCTTATTCTGTACAAAAGATACACTTCCAATTGTTACTATGGAACCAAAAAGATCACTTCAATATGGGATTCCCGAGGGTGACTGGTTTATGGAGAGATGTAGCTGGAAGCAGTAAGGAAAAAAAAAAAGAGCCAACTAGGACACGGAGATTAGTGTAAAAATAGGAACTCTAAATGTGGGAGGCATAAACATCCCATCTAAGCGGAAAAAGATACTGATATACTTGAATAAGCTCCGACTGGATGTGATGTTTATGCAGGAGACACACTTATTACCACCAGAGATCCTTAAGCTTAACATGCTAAGGTGGAAAGTTATAGCATCAGCACATTATACTTCCAAAGCCAGGGGAGTGGTTATCCTGGTAAGACAATCCCTAGGAATCACAGTACACTCAGTAATCACAGACCCCCAAGGTCGGTATGTTATCGTAGAAGCTACGGTAGGGGGTACACAATACACTTGGTGTAATATCTATGCCCCAAATTCAAAATCAAAAGAATTTTTTACCACACTGATGAATAAAATATATTCATACCCCATGGACTCAATAATAATGGGCAGGGATTTTAATCTAGTGGCCTCTCCTACGCTGGATAGGAACCTAAAGTCAAAAAAGAAATATAAAGAGGGGAAAAGTACTATAGGACTGATAGAGCAAAAATTGCAGATGATAGACGTATGGAGAGCGTGTTATCCTATAGGGCGAGAGTATACATGTCTCTCAGCAGCCCACGGAACATTGTCCAGATTGGACTATCTGCTAGTCTCAAAACAGCTGTTTCCCAGAATAACGGACTCTAACATTGAATCAATATCTATATCAGACCATGCATTATGCTGGATGAAAATAGCTCAGAGAGTCGATAAGGGACCGATACGTCAGTGGTTCTTTCCTTCATATCTGGCAAATTCAGTACAGTTCAGACAAGAACTGGAAAAAATGTGGGAAGAATACATGCAAGAAAATGGAGAAATGGCAAAAAATGATCCAATGATATTTTGGCAGGCATCTAAATCGGTAATAAGAGGCCAAATATTATCATACTGCAAAGTGAGAGAGAGAACCACTGAATCAACGTATCTAGAGGCTCAGACAGCACTGACCCATTCCTATCAAGAGTACAAACAAAACCCAAATAGAGAGAATAGGACAACATACTTAGTAAGGAAAACAGCATTTGACAATATATTAACATTCTTGGAATCAAAATATACATTTCAAAGGGAGTGTGGGATATATAGATATGGTAATAAAGCGAGTAAATTACTGTCCAACTTATTAAAAGGCAGGCAACCGAGGACCTGTATCACGGCCATCAGAACCAAGGATAAAACCTTGATCAAAAATAATGCAGCCGTAGCACAGGTATTTAGAGAATATTATTCCCAACTGTATTCCAAGCCAGAAGTAAATAGCAAAGCTAGAGACGAATTTTGGGCGCAAATACGGACGCCGCAGATTACAGAGGCCCAAGCTACAACATTAATGCTCCCAATCTCCGAGGAAGAAGTAAAGAAAACTATAGGTCTATTGAAAGTAGGAAAATCACCAGGCCCAGATGGGTTCTCGAATGAGTACTATAAAATGTTGGGGCCCAAAATTATTAATCAACTAACAAAAATCTATAATCTCATTTTAACAGGTAAAAAGTTACCCTTATATTTTAATGCAGCTACAATCAAAGTCCTGCCCAAAAAGGGTAGAGACCTAGAACTAACTAATTCATATAGACCTATATCTCTGTTAAATTCAGATTATAAAATCTTAACAAAAATCTTGTCAGATAGATTGAAGATAATAATGCCGACTATAATACATCAAGATCAATCGGGATTTATTTGGGGGCGACAATCGGTGGTAAACATAAGGAAACTGTTAACAGTGATGGAATGGGTACGAACACATCTGGGAACCGATACAAAGGTAGTGCTTTCTCTGGACGCTTTCTCTGGAACATTTGGCAGATACACTAAGGAGATTTGGGATGCCAGAAAGCTTTGTGGCTCTAATAATAAGATTATATGAGACCCCTAATACGCAGGTCATGATCAATGGGTACATGTCTCAGGCTTTTAATATTGAAAGGGGCACAAGACAGGGGTGCCCATTGTCGCCCCTCTTGTTTGCCCTGGCACTCGAGCCATTGGCAATTGCATTGAGGACCACAGAAGGATATAGGGGGGTGGAGGTGGGGAGGATGGAGGCGAAGTTGGCACTGTTTGCGGACGACATGTTGCTCTTCGCCTCCAGCCCCTCCGAATCAATACCATGCATAGTGGAGTTAATTGAACTATTTGGGTCCTTTGCAGGCTATAGAGTAAATTATAAAAAATCTGAAGTAATGATATTATCAGGAGACGCCGCAGAGTTAAAGTCAAATCCGCTCACTAACCAATTCCCGATAGTAAATAATTATTTAAAATATTTAGGAGTATGTGTGCCCCCAAAAGTGGCCAATATCTACACACAGAATGTCACACCAGCGATAATAGCTATAAAAAAACTACTGGGAAATTGGATGACACTCCCACTCTCCCTGATGGGAAGAGCGGTGGTACTAAAGAGTGTAGCTTTCCCAAAAATAGCGTATATCTTACAAATGTTACCCATAAGACTGACTAAAGCAGACAATAAAGCGGTCGATAAAATGTTTTCCTCTTTTTTATGGGCGGGAGGTAAAGCTAGAGTGCCCTATAATAAACTGCAGTTGCCTAGAAGAGAAGGAGGATTAAATATACCCAATGTGGAGGCATACAGTAAGGCAACATGCTTTAGATATATTATAGATTGGTTTTGGAAGAGATCAGTTTTCACTAATTTTGAGTTGGAAGCAGAATTTTTTTACCCGTTTACAGCCACAGCATTAATCCACTCTCCTAAAAACATGATACCGAGAGATATGGCTACTTCAATACTATTTAAAGATACATATGAAACATGGGTGAAAACGAATAAACAAGTGAAAAGAGAGTTCACAGTATCACAATTTAATACGATTTGGGGTAAATCCACAATTTAAGCCTGGGTTAGAAGACAGTAATTTCTTGAGATGGAGGGATAAAGGCATAGCCTCAATTAGGGATGTTTTTGATCCAGGGGGGGGGGATATTGACATTCACGGAGATTAAAGAAAAATTCAAACTAGAGAAAAATCACTTTTATATGTATCTGCAGGTTAGGCATTATATACAGACACAGAAACCACCAATGAGAGAGGCGGATACTATTGACCCCATAAAAAAATTTATGACCATAACGGGTTCAAGTAAATATCATTTATCGTTGTACTATGAGGTATTACAAAATACAAATTTTCTTAAGAAATGGAAGAGTGCGATCCATAGATGGCAGAACGATATACCAGAGGTCCCTGAGTGGGAATTGGTGCTAAAAAACTGTTTACATACTTACAAATATCTTCATTCGGCACTGCTACAGGAAGTATATTTTAAGATATTAAATAGGGCCTACATCTCGCCGGACCAGAGAGCACATATGATAATGGGGGAATCAGATAGATGCATCAAATGTAGTAAAGTCAAAGCTACATTTCTCCATAACTTTTGGAGTTGTGGGAAAATAGCATTGTTCTGGAACAAAGTGATCAATCTCATCCAAAAAATAGGAACATCATACCAATGATAATAGTGATACTCGGTGTAGTGAATAAATTAATACTATATCATTGGATTAAACGATCGGCACCGTCCATAATGGAATTGGAAGCTATGATCCTAAAAATTATCTACATGGAAAGGAAAGCCACTCTTCCGGACATAGAAACAGGCATCTTTAAATTTTATAAAAAATGGGGATTATACATCGAATCTTTACCCTTAAATGTAAGAGAGAATGTGATGAGGCTCTATGATAACACCACCTGGTCAGTAATGAGGCAGAATGCAATAATCTGAGGCAACTAGCATGCAAATCAGATGGAGGTATCTATAGGTAAATTTAGAAGTAGGAAGTCTCTTTGACAATGAGTTTTTTATTTTTTATTCTTTTATTTTTGTATGTGTGAGTTGCCCCTTACCCTTATGTAAATTTGTTTTTGGGGGGAAGGACATTTGCAGAAGTATGAGTGAGAGGAAGGAATTATAAAGGGATATAATGCAAAACAGTGCATGCAAATAATGAGGCCCTAAAGGGTAACATGATGATAAAAATGGTAAATACAAACTGGGAATATTTGCTTTCCAACATTCCTAACAAGGGGGATAAAAATATAATGCATCCAAGTAGAAATATGAAATAATATGAAAATAAATCAAGGGTAAAGGGGAGGAGGGGGAAGGAGGAGATATATTTATAATATTGTTTTGTTTTATTAGTGTACACAGAAGGGTTCACAAAGTATTACGAGGTATCATAAAAAGTACCTCCCTAGAAAGCACACATATAGATGGGAATATTTTTTTTTTCTCACAGCAAACCACAGAGGAGGGAAGGCAAGGAGAAAGGGGGAGGAAAGGGAAAGGGGAAGGAGGTACAATAAAATAAGAGGTATTCACACACAATATTTAAGATATATAGGAATTTTTTATTAGTTAGCACTACCATTTCACAATATAGATATCAGACACTACACAGTAGGTTAATAACACAGAAAACACACAGATTACTTAGATAAGTAAGCACAGGTACATTCTACCCCACCCCCACACCCCATTTACAGAATGATTTATTTTGAAAATATCATGTAAATAATGCATTAGGAAATAAAAAGTACTCTAAGTAAATTGGAACTAAGAGGGATAATTTATGAAGACCAGTATATAGGTAAAGAGAGAGGGAAAAGAAAGAGTAAAATCTATTAGCCGATATGATAATAATATTGGTAAAATATCCCTCATGAAGAGATTAAATTAATATGAGAAAAGTAGTTCCCAGAAGTAATGCTAGGTACTGAATTATGTATATGTATGAGTTTGTTTAGAAAGCATAAGGATAGAAAGTTTGAGTTTAAAACTTGAATATGATGAACCTAGTTGGAATTACAAAATGCAAATGTTCATTCTATGTTTATATGTGAAAATATTAAATAAAATGTTATAAAAAAAAAAAAAAACAGGCACAATGAGGAGAAGGAGAACAGAGACACGTAACAGGCACAATGAGGAGAAGGAGAACAGAGACACGTAACAGGTACAATGAGGAGAAGGAGAACAGAGACACGTAACAGGTACAATGAGGAGATGGAGAACAGAGACACGTAACAGGTATAATGAGGAGAAGGAGAACAGAGACACGTAACAGGCACAATGAGGAGAAGGAGAACAGAGACACGTAACAGGCACAATGAGGAGAAGGAGAACAGAGACACGTAACAGGTACAATGAGGAGAAGGAGAACAGAGACACGTAACAGGTACAATGAGGAGAAGGAGAACAGAGGCACGTTACCGGTACAATGAGGAGGAGAACAGAGACACGTAACAGGTACAATGAGGAGAAGGAGAACAGAGACACGTAACAGGTACAATGAGGAGAAGGAGAACAGAGACATGTAACAGGTACAATGAGGAGATGGAGAACAGAGACACGTTACAGGTACAATAAGGAGATGGAGAACAGAGACACGTTACAGGTACAATGAGGAGAAGGAGAACAGAGACACGTAACAGGTACAATGAGGAGAAGGAGAACAGAGACACGTAACAGGTACAATTAGGAGAAGGAGAACAGAGACACGTAACAGGTACAATGAGGAGATGGAGAACAGAGACACATTACAGGTACAATGAGGAGATGGAGAACAGAGACACGTAACAGGTACAATGAGGAGAAGGAGAACAGAGACACGTAACAGGTACAATGAGGAGATGGAGAACAGAGACACGTAACAGGTACAATGAGGAGGAGAACAGAGACACGTAACAGGTACAATGAGGAGATGGAGAACAGAGACACGTAACAGGTACAATGAGGAGATGGAGAACAGAGACACGTAACAGGTACAATGAGGAGATGGAGAACAGAGGCACATTACAGGTACAATGAGGAGATGGAGAACAGAGACATGTAACAGGTACAATGAGGCGGAGAACAGAGACAAGTAACAGGTACAATGAGGAGATGGAGAACAGAGGCACGTAACAGGTACAATGAGGAGGAGGAGAACAGAGGCACGTAACAGGTACAATGAGGAGAAGGAGAACAGAGACACGTAACAGGTACAATGAGGAGAAGGAGAACAGAGACACGTAACAGGTACAATGAGGAGATGGAGAACAGAGACACGTAACAGGTACAATGAGGAGAAGGAGAACAGACACACGTAACAGGTACAATGAGAAGATGGAGAACAGAGACACACGTAACAGGTACAATGAAGAGAAGGAGAACAGAGACACGTAACAGGTACAATGAGGAGAAGGAGAACAGAGACACGTAACAGGTACAATGAGGAGAAGGAGAACAGAGACACGTAACAGGTACAATGAGGAGAAGGAGAACAGAGACACGTAACAGGTACAATGAGGAGGAGGAGAACAGAGACACGTAACAGGTACAATGAGGAGGAGGAGAACAGAGACACGTAACAGGTACAAAGAGGAGATGGAGAACAGACACACGTAACAGGTACAATGAGGAGATGGAGAACAGACACACGTAACCGGTACAATGAGGAGATGGAGAACAGAGACACACGTAACAGGTACAATGAAGAGAAGGAGAACAGAGACACGTAACAGGTACAATGAGGAGAAGGAGAACAGAGACACGTAACCGGTACAATGAGGAGAAGGAGAACAGAGACACGTAACAGGTACAATGAGGAGATGGAGAACAGAGGCACGTTACAGGTACAATGAGGAGAAGGAGAACAGAGACACATAACAGGTACAATGAGGAGAAGGAGAACAGAGACACTTAACAGGTACAATGAGGAGATGGAGAACAGAGACACGTAACAGGTACAAAGAGGAGGAGGGAACAGAAACACGTAACAGGTACAATGAGGAGGAGGAGAACAGAGACACGTAACAGGTACAAAGAGGAGGAGGGAACAGAAACACATAACAGGTACAATGAGGAGATGGAGAACAGAGACACGTAACAGGTACAATGAGGAGAAGGAGAACAGAGACACGTAACAGGTACAATCAGGAGATGGAGAACAGAGACACGTAACAGGTACAAAGAGGAGATGGAGAACAGAGACACGTAACAGGTACAATGAGGAGGAGGGAACAGAGACACCTAACAGGTACAATGAGGAGATGAAGAACAGAGACACCTAACAGGTACAATGAGGAGATGGAGAACAGAGACACGTAACAGGTACAATGAGGAGATGGAGAACAGAGACACGTAACAGGTCGTGGACCCCCACGAGGGAGCAGCCGGGATTCCGACGTCGGAGTTCTGACTGTCGGAATCTCGACTGTCTGGGAGCCATCCGGCACCCTTCGGGTCAGACTATATAGGACAAAACTGTTTTATATAGTCTTGCCTGACGTCTATTTTCTATTCAGTTTCGATTACGCATCGGGACCGAATGCTTCTGAAACCCTTGTGATTTACACTATATAAGCAAAATCAAATAGAAAAATTGTCACAATCGAACTGTGTGTACTGGCAGTTTATTTCCATGGTGTATGTTAAGAACGTTACATATTTGCTCTGTTTTGACAAGTGTGACTATTTTATGACAAGTGACTTCTTTTGTTTAGATAACAATTCCAGCTACTTACACTTTTCTTGAATATGATCATTGTTTAGAGGTCTTTTTTCCTTTGTCATACAATTGTATTTGTCATCATGGAACACATTTTCTGGTGCCTCCTTAATGCCTGAAGTACAGGTTAGACAGACGGCATCAGCCCTATACCACAGAATGTTGCTTTCTGCTTGTAAACCCCCCTCCCCCATATTTAATATACTTTGTTCACAATTGTTGCTGTATTCAGACCGCTTGATATTTGCAAGGCTGCCGATCAGACGTGCAGTATGGTGTTAGTTCTTATGCCTTATGGGTCACGTGATAATGTTGGTGTTACAGTGGTTTGATGATCACTAGAGCTAGACTGGTTAGATGCTGTGTGTGACTGTAATATATGGTGTTGGTCTAAAAGGGTATGGATCATTGGGTAGACAGCATTAAGGTCGACATGGGTTAGGTCGACACAAGCATTATGTCAACATGGGGTTTTGTCCCGAAGTTCGACACAGTCGATATGGACACTGAAACTTCACTGCATCCCCTCTCATGGCTCGGGCACACTCTTTTATTCTCCCACCACATCCTAGTGGATAGTAGGGCATGAAATACCGCCTGTTGGCACATAAAACTAAAAAAAAAAGTGAAAAACCCCATGTCAGCCTTTTGACTGCAGATCTTCCCCATTTTGACCTAATGCTTTGGTTGACCGAATGACCCTGTCGACATTCAGTCATGTTGACCTTAATGCTTTTCCACCCAATACTTGTATACCTAGTGACCGTATCCTAAAATATCCATCCCAGGATTGTGGGGCAGATGTATGAACCAGCATTAAGTGCAAAAATGCACTTAACGCTGGTTAACTAGGGGGGGATTACGATTTCCCTAATGTATCACTAGCGCACCTTACTCGGCGGGGCTGTCCCCTGCAATCCCCCCCAGGGATTAATGTCCGGGGCGATGTATTAACAGCCTTCAAGGGGTTAATTTGCCCGGCTGCTTCGCCAGCTCAGGGCTAGCGTTGTCCTATCCCCCACTGTGGGGACAACGCTAGCCCTGCTTCTGGCTCGGGCTGTGCAGGAGATCGCACGTTTTTTGAGAGAACTCGCGCATGCCCATTAGAGCCGGACGGGGGGGGGGGGGGGGAAGCGCACTGAGCATGCGCGGAACGCCGGGGGAGCCGATAAGGAGAGCCGTTAACGCTGGGCATAACGGCTCTCCTTATCGGCTTGCAGGGGGTTAATACATTAGCAAATAATGGGAGCCTGCTTCTCCTCGTTATGCAGGAGAAGCGGGACCCGTTTTTTGAGAAGCGCTAAGGGGGGGTTAGTACATCTGCCCCAATGTAACTATTCTTAGTAATATACCGGTCTATGGTTAGAATATTTCTATCTCTAAGATTCCACCATCTAGCTTCCGCAGACCTCTTTCTGTAAAGTCATGCAATGTCAGTAGGCCTAGATGAGTAAAGTCTCTGATAATAAGGCACTCATGAGAACCTTTTCCATTTACTACAAGAGCTGTGCAAGATCAGCTTATTAATGTGGAAAAACCCTTCCATGGAACAGCTTTAGTATGTGATGTCTGTAGAGCTCCCTGCTGTACATCTGCTTGGTGTCACAACCAACAAGACATTACTTCTACATGTACCATGCGTATTACAGTACCTGTGGGAGGTCTTAAGGCCCCCATACACTATGCGATTTTCGGATGATTTCATCCAATTTCGGCCCTTTGGGCCGATAAATCGGGTGAAATCGGACCAAAATCGCATGTGTTTGACATCTGATCTGATGCGCGGTCCCGCGCGGATCGGATCACGGCGTCGGACCTGCAGAACATAAGATATATCGGAATCTGAGCCATCATGGGTGCTTTTTAGCACCCACGATGTTCAGATCCGATATATCTTTATATACAGCCCCCCTGTCTTAGCAGCGCCCCTCCCCCCCGCATTGACGGCTCCCGGCGGAGGTAGTGCCGGTGGGGACCGCAGGCGTCGCAGAGCAGAGACCGTCGGCGCGGCAGGAGAATAGGAAGAAATCCTATTCAAAAGACCGGGCGGCCGCTGATTGGCTGAGCTCAGCGGCCGCCCGGTCTTTTGAATAAGATTTCTTTCTATTCTCCCGCCGCGCCAACAGTATCTGCTCTGCGACGCCTGCAGTCCCCGCCTGCACTAACTCCGCAGGGAGCCGTCAATGCGCGGGGGGGGGGGGGGCGCGCTGCTAGTAAGACAGGGGGGCGCTGCGGGAAACACAGAGTTGGCAGTACAAGAGCCAGGCAGGAAAAGCTGTCAGCGCTGGGAAAAAAAAGCCCCTACATTGAATGGGCAGCCTGTGATTGGCTGAGCGCTCTCTCAGCCAGTCAGCAATTGGCTGAGAGAGCGCTCAGCCAATCACAGGCTGCCCATTCATTGTATGGGCTTTTTTTTCCAGCACTGACCGCACCCGCCTCCCCCTGCCCGGCTCTGTCACTTTCCCCCGCAGCGTCCCCTGCACGCTGCCTTAGCAGCGCCCCCCACCAGCAGCCCTGTTCTGCAGCCCCCCCTGCTCCCCGGGTTTACATGTGAAAAATCGAGACGATTTATCACATGTAAAAAATGGCACATCAAGTGCCAATCTTATCAATGCCGGGGAAGCTCAGGGGGAAGTCGGGGGCGACTTGTCCTCAGGACAAGTCGCCCTAGTGTATGGGGCCTTTAAACTGCTGCCAGAGACTTTCTTTCATTAGAATAATATTGATGGCATACTAGTCACTAGAGATGTGCGGCGGCCACTTTTTCGGGTTTTCGATCTGGATCTCCCTTCGTGTTTTGGATCTGGATTGGTTTTGGCAAAACCACCCTTGTGGGTTTTGGTTTTGGATCTGGATTTTTATGAAAAAATGCTAAAAATGGCTAAAATAACAGAATATGGGCCTGTTTTTGCCCCTAAAGTATTATTAACCTCAATAACATTAGTTTCCACTCATTTCTAGTCAATTTTGATCACTTCACAGCTTACAAAATTGTTTTAATTTACTGTAGTTGGGCCAAAAGGGTATACCGAGGTAGCTGGATGACTAAGCAAAGCGACAGCAGTGGGCATCACATACATGTGGACCTTACACTTCCAACCTGGCACATCTTGGAAGCAGAGCGGCACTGCAGGGGCAGACAGGGTGGCAGTTTAATAAACTATCCCAAAAAAAGAGAAATGCTCCAAAGAGCAAAAAATACAAAGAGGTATCGGCCTTGTCATGACTGGTGGTAGCAGCTTCAGCACTTCTATCAGGTTGCTGATCTCCCACTATTTCCTCCTCCAGCATCCTCCAAAAATGTGTTTTTATTTTATTTATTACTTTTATTTATTTTTCTTACTTTACACTGGACACAGCCTGTCACACTGGACACAGCCTCTTGGACACTGGACACTGCCCCTGGACACAGCCCCTGGACACTGCCCCTGGACACTGGACACAGCCTGTCACCCTGGACACAGCCCCTGGACAATGGACACAGCCTCTGGACACAACTCCTGTACACTGGACACAGCCGTCACACTGGACAAAGCCCCTGGACAATGGACACAGCCTCTGGACACAGCTCCTGTACACTGGACACAGCCTCTGGACACCGCCCCTGGACACAGCTCCTGTACACTGGACACAGCCATCACACTGGACACAGCCATCACACTGGACACTGCCCCTGGACACTGGACACAGCCCGTCACCCTGGACACAGCCCCTGGACAATGGACAAAGCCCGTCACCCTGGACACAGCCTCTGGACAATGGACACAGCCTCTGGACACCCCCCTGGACACAGCTCCTGTACACTGGACACAGCCGTCACACTGGACACTGCCCCTGGACCTTGCCCCTGGACACTCTACACAGCCCGTCACCCTGGACACAGCCCCTGGACCTTGCCCCTGGACACTGGACACAGCCCGTCACCCTGGACACAGCCCCTGGACAATGGACACAGCCTCTGGACACCCCCCCTGGACACAGCTCCTGTACACTGGACACAGCCGTCACACTGGACACTGCCCCTGGACCTTGCCCCTGGACACTGGACACAGCCTTCACACTGGACACTGCCCCTGGACCTTGCCCCTGGACACTGGACACAGCCCGTCACCCTGGACACAGCCCCTGGACAATGGACACAGCCCGTTACCCTGGACACAGCCCCTGGACAAATGGACACAGCCTCTGGACACCGCCCCGGGACACAGCTCCTGTACACTGGACACAGCCGTCACACTGAACACCGCCCCTGGACACAGCCCCTGGACACTGGACACAGCTCCTGTACAAAGCTCCTGTACACTGGACAAAACCCCTGTACACTGGACACAAACCCTGTACACCGCCCCCCTGTACACTGGACACAACCCCTGTACACTGGACACAACCCCTGTACACAGCCCCTGTCACACTGGATGCAGGCCCTGTCACACTGGACGCAGGCCCTGTCGCACTGGACGCAGGCCCTGTCACACTGGACACAGGCCCTGTCACACTGGACACAGGCCCTGTCACACTGGACACACGCCCTTGACACAGACATTGGACACAGCTCCTGTACACTGGACACAGCTCCTGTACACTGGACACAGCTCCTGTACACTGGACACAGCCCCTGGACACTGGACACTGCCCCTGGACACAGCCCCTGGACACTGGGCACTGCCCCTGTACACTGCACACAGGCCCTGTCGCACGGGACACAGGCCCTGTCGCACGGGACACAGGCCCTGTCGCACGGGACACAGGCCCTGTCGCACTGGACACAGGCCCTGTCGCACTGGACACAGGCCCTGTCGCACTGGACACAGGCCCTGTCGCACTGGACACAAGCCCTGTCACACTGAACACAGCCCCTGTATAGCCCCTTGTACACTGGCCACTGCAGCCCCTGTACACTGGACTTGTGTAGAGCAGCCCCTGCAGACCCTAATCGAGTGAGCAGCAGCAAAATAATATATTATTATTATAGCACAGCACAGAGCACAACCACCCTCTTCCCTCTCCTATGCTGGAGTAAAGATGGCGGGGTGCGCGTGCGTCTTATATAGAATCCAGATCCCGCGAGAATCCGACAGCGCGATGATGATGTTTTGCCTCGTTTTCGGTCCGGAATTTAGGCGGGAACTCCCGAGCCGGCTCGGATCCAGACTTGGATCGCGATATTCGGATCTGTCGGATCCCGGAGATCCGGACTCGCTCATCTCTACTAGTCACCATTAATATTAGAATGTAACCAGGTTGATAGTGTCTAAGCTCTAAAGAGCAGGGCCCTCTCTCCTCGTGTGCTTTTCTAAGAATATATCTCTGCCACTGTTCTAATTGCATCAGTGTTCGTTGCTACAACTGTCTTTTTTTTTTACCATGTACTGTACTTGTACTAATTTGCATTTGTACGGTAAATCACTATTTTCTTGTTTTGTTCTTTTGATCATCTTTGTATTGTCAGGCGCTGCGGAACCCTTGTGGCGCCATATAAATAAACGATAATAATAATTCCAGGAACCATGTGAAATGGGCAGAAAATAGCTTTATATTTGCAATCAGGAAACAGGTGGTTGTTGGCTGCCTGCATCAGATGCCTTCTACCGACCTGGTGCTACTGGCTTTCTATTTGGATTAGTATTGGGTTGCTTTGCGCATGCTTACATGGCAATGTTTCCCGCATGCCTAGTGGCCAAGGACTGTAAAGGCCCCTCATACACTAGGGTGACTTCTCTGAGGGGAGAAGTTGCCCTCAATCCCCTCTTGAGCCGCCCGCCAGGATCGCGTAGTATAGCATATGTGGTCCTTCTGCATGCTACATACGAGGCTGGACTGAAAAGTAATGCATCCATGGCAGTTTTTTTATTTGTGTACAAATTTAATCTTTTTTTTTTTTACATGATAGCTCAGTTTATTCTCTAATGCACTATTCACTTTTCAACGTAGTCTCCATCCCTTTCTACGCATGTGCACCAACCCTTGATGAGTCGGGCAAACCCGTCGGAGAAGAAAGCTGGTGGTTGTTCTCGACACCAGGACCGAACGGCAGCTTTCACCTCGTCGTCAGGGTTGCAGCACCTGCAGTTCAAGGAGGTTCTGCTACACCCATTGTACAGACCCGTCCTTGCGCCCTGCAACTTTCACCTCTTCCCACAGATGAAAGACCACCTTCAGGGTCACACTCCAACTCTGACGACGAGGTGAAAGCTGCCGTTTGATCCTGGTGTCGACATCAAACACCAGCTTTCTTCTCCGATGGGTTTGTCCAGCTCGTCAAGCTTTGGCGCACATGCGTGGATAGGGATGGGGACTATGTTGAAAAGTGAGCAGTGCATTACATAAATAACTGAGTTATCAGGTATAAAAATAAAAAAAAAGTGTCCGCATTACTTTTCAATCCAGCCTGTGCGATCCCAGCCAAGCCTGCCCGGTTCAAATGCAATCCAGCGGATCACTTCTGCAGCTGGTACGACTTACAGGCCTCGGAGTGATGCGCACGGGGCCGCGCATCGCATTGGACCTGCTGTTAAATGCATGCAATTTTCCCACTTTTTATATGATTGGTCACTGCAGTCCCATAAAAAGTGTCCAAATTGCATGCATATCTCCTAGCATAGGGACAGCTTTTATCTTCTCACCCTGTTACGTATATATATATTTATTACTATAGCACATGGATATTCTGCAGTTGGATTTATAACTATATTGACATTATTGTATTCCTTTCTGTCTATTGGCAAGTGCTTTGATCACACAGCTTCTGCACAGGGATTTGCAGCGTGATAATAATTATAGTATCGCTAACTGTAGTGGTTCCCACATTTTTGTATCACGGTGTCCTAGTTTTTCTGAATTTTTTTCCTATTGAAAAAAGTATGCCAGCTATCCACATCCATCTGATTATCCCCAGACCCCACACCCTACACCCTGGTCTCCGTCTGGTAGAGAATTGGATAGGTAGGCTATACAGAGCGGCAGGTAATGATGACTGAGTGCACAATGCCCTATGTCTGGTTGATTGTTTTATTATGAGATATACAGATGGGGTCATTCTCTTTGTTGCCTCCAGACCGCCATCTGCAGGTTTCTGGGGGAATGGGGACAGGAGGTGCATGCGCCCCATTCTGGTGGACGACGCATGGCAGTAGTCGCGCTGGGAGCTGCTCTGATGAGAGTTTCTCCATTTGTAACATGGGGGTGACATATAGCAATTTAGGGGTGCCAAATTGAGATTATATCTTGCCACCTCCAACATACAGAACTGTCAGCCATGATGTCATCCTTACATTCCGTTATTTGGTGAGAAACAGGCTCTGTTTGTCCACAAATGTCATGGGCTGTAATGTTAACCACTACACTAGGGGTGGGCAATAACTGTCCCTCTAGCTGTTGTAGAACTACACATCCCAGCATGCCTGGCTACAGTATTTTTTTTTTTAAGTATTGCAGGGCATGCTGGGATGTGTAGTTTTGAAGCAGCTGGAGGTCCGTTTATTTCCCAACCATGTTTTCATTCAGCTTTGTTCCTGTTGTAATGCCCACTCAGATGAGTCCCAGTAGTGAGCAGTCCATGCTGTCCCAGTAGTGAGGGCTGAGATAATGTCAGTGTTGTGCACTGGGATATATCACAGGGCCTTCCATTGGAAACCCAAAATATACGCACAACAATAAAAGATGAAAAAGAGATTGCAAATAATTAAGATAATAAAAATATAAGATTAAAATCTTTTAATATTGTATTGTATTATAAGTAATGCTGGATTCCATTAATAATGTAACTGTATTGCCTATATTTATTGAAAATGTTTGTATGGTTTGTATATTATATGTTAAGGTGGGTTTTGTATTGAATGAATCATCCCCATTTTCTGTATGTTTGGGTAAATCCTCGATAAACCTGAGATCAATAAGTACATCTGAATACCGATTGGCTGTGGCATCTGTTAAATATGGATGACCCCAACTATCATCTGAGGAAACCGCTATAGCCTTAACAGCAGAGAAAAGTTGGGGTCTACACACTATCACCTATCCTTGCCCATTGCTACTTGCATATGAACTGAACGCCCTCCCTCTGATTAGACAGCTACATTTCCATAGAGACAGCTTGGACCGGCATGGCTGCTACTTCATTGCAGCCCTGGCTCTCTGCTAACCTCATCCCTACTCCTCCTCTTCATCAAGCGGGTTTGGATCTGACAGCACTAGAAGTGTGTATCTGCCCCCTGCTAGCAGTGTTTTGGTCTTAACAGCGTGCAGGTGGACGCTGATGCTACCTGAGCAGGGGCAAACGCAGGATTTTCAGAAGGGGGTTTCCGGAGATGGACACTTAGGTGACCCAGTATATGCCGGGTCAGTTCGAGTATTATAGATAGAACAAATGTATATAAATAATAATAATATATTATGATAGGGGGTATTATATCAAACGCTCAGCAAGTAGTGCCTGGATCAGTAATTTCCACTAATTACCCCTTTACTACACAGATGGTGGGAGATTGGGTGGGAGAAGGGGGCATTGGGCTGAATGATGGGGCCCTGATACATAACTTCCAGGGTGGTAGAGGATGTTTAATATGCAGAGGAGGGGTGTATAGTGGAGTGGGCTTATTATTCATAATTTTCTGGTGGGAGGACAGCTTGCTTGCCTGCAGATATCTCCAGTTCCCAGAAAAATATTTTTTAGATTTTAATTGGAATTAAAAACTAGTTAATCCCACCTACCAAATGGTATTATGGACTAGGGGATCAGAGTTCAGGAGGCAGAGCAATTCGCCAATGAGAATATAAAACTAAATACCAGGTGGAGCTGGAGCAGTAACCAGCTGCTGGAAGGCTGATATATCTGGTTCTAGGAACAGTAGAGACATAGAAACATAGAAACATAGAATTTGACGGCAGATAAGAACCACTTGGCCCATCTAGTCTGCCCCTTTTTTTAAACATGTTACCTCAAACCATATTTGATCCTTATTTTTTTGTAAGGATATCAATATGCTTATCCCAAGCATGTTTAAATTGTACTACTGTATTTGCGTCTACCACCTCTGTTGGGAGGCTATTCCACTTATCTACTACTCTTTCTGTGAAAAAATTCTTCCTCGCATTTCCCCTGAATCTTCCTCCCTCTAGTTTCAGTGCATGTCCTCGTGTTCTGTTGCTCCTCTTCCTGTGAAGAATGTCTCACACCTGTACCTTGTTAAAGCCCTTGATATATTTGAAAGTTTCTATCATGTCCCCCCTTTCCATTCTCTGCTCTAAAGTATACATATTAAGATCTTTTAGTCTTTCCTGGTACATTTTGTGATGTAGGCCATGCACCATTTTAGTTGCTCTTCTTTGTACAGTCTCTAATGTATTTATATCCTTCTGGAGATATGGCCTCCAGAACTGAACACAATACTCTAGGTGAGGTCGTACCAATGACCTATACAGTGGCATTATTACTTCTTTCTTTCTACTGCTGATACCTCTCCCTATGCAACCAAGCATCTGACTTGCCTTCTTCATTGCTTTGTTACATTGCCTACCTGCTTTTAAGTCCCCTGAAATAGTGACACCTAGATCCCTCTCTTCCTCAGTAGTTTCCATTATAGTGCCATTTATACTATATTGAGTCTTTGGAATTCTGAGACCCAAGTGCATGATTTTGCATTTTTTGGCATTAAACTGTAGTTGCCATTCTCTTGACCATTTCTCTAATCTGCCTAGATCGTCAATCATTTGTTTTACCCCTCCTGGTGTGTCTACCCTGTTGCATACCTTTGTGTCATCTGCAAAAAGGCACATTTTACCCTCAATTCCATTTGCAATATCACCAATAAAGATATTAAAAAGCACCGGTCCAAGTACAGATCCCTGGGGTACTCCACTTGTAACCTTTCCCTCCTCTGACTGTACTCCGTTTACTACAACTCTCTGTTTTCTGTCCTGCAACCACGCTCTTATCCATTCAACTATCTTAGAATCCAATCCCAAGCTTTCAAGTTTATTTAACAGTCTGCGATGTGGGACAGTGTTAAAAGCTTTACTAAAGTCTAGATAAGCTACATCTACAGCCCCACCTTGATCTATTACTTTAGTCACCCAGTCAAAAAAGTCAATAAGATTTGTTTGACATGATCTTCCCCCAGTAAACCCATGCTGTTTTGGATCCTGTAAATTGCTGGTTTTGAGATATTCTACAACTCTTTGTTTTAAGAGTGTTTCCATCAATTTCCCTACTACTGATGTAAGGCTCACTGGTCGATAGTTGCTTACCTCTTCCTTGCTTCCACTTTTGTGCAGTGGGACTACATTCGCTGTTTTCCAGTCCTCTGGGATTACTCCAGTAGCTAGTGACTGGTTGAATAATTCTGTTATTGGTTTTACCAGCTCCCCTTTAAGCTCTTTTAGTATCCTTGGATGTATCCCATCTGGCCCCATTGATTTATCCACTTTCAGTTTTGAGAGTTCTGTGAGGACTTTCTCCTCTGTAAATGTACTTGTCTCTCCCTCAGTTTTCTGACTATACTTGCAACTTAACTGTGGCCCCTTCCCCTCTCTTTCAGCAGTGAATACTGAGCAGAAATAATTATTAATACTATCTGCTATTACATTGTCCCCCTCAAGAAAACTTCCACTCTCTGTCTTCAGTCTAATTATTCCACTTTTTGTTTTTCTCCTTTCACTTATATACCTAAAAAAGTTTTGTTTTTCTCCTTTCACTTATATACCTAAAAAAAGTGTCCATCAAGGGGGAGAGTCCCAGCTTACCATCAGAAAAACTCCAAGTCAGACAGAACCTGAAATATCTGACTGGGAAGAGCAATTAACAGGCTTGGATGGGGACCACTGCTTTGAAGTCAGATATCTCCATTTTCCAAAGGCCGATTTTTAAAATTCTTGTACCCATGGAAAGAGGGGACACTCAGCTTTCAGCCTAGGGTCCTTAGACTCCTGGGGGGGGGTTTCTGGGTACTCAGAAACCCCCCCCCCTGCGTGTGCTACTGGCCCTGCAATGGCTCCCTGCCAGTGGTGATCATGTCACCTCCCGGTGTGCGGGTCTATCATTGCTGTTATCAGAGTCCTGCATCAGCTCCCTGTCACCAGTTGTATCCATACTTGTCCTCACTGTGCAGGTCTGGTGCTGATGCTCCTGGCACAATGCCTGCTGTCCCTATGCAGCGCAAAAGGTTGGCATCTAAAAATCACTTATCTATTTCCAGTGGTTCTATTGAGCCTTGAGTCCTGTTGGAGAAAGTGCGCTATATAAATTAAAGTTACTTACTATTGCTTCTTAAAACAACCAGTTCATCATAAGTCAGTGGATCCAGCCCCTTGAATTCCAATTGGAATTTGCTATATAGTCAACAATGTCACCTAAGGCTGGACCTCTACTACCGTTTATGCCTTGACCAATATCCATGTCGTTGGAAAAAAATCATCTTGCACTACATTAAACACCTGTTCACTGGGCATAGCGCTCATCTAAGGACATAATTGGTCGGTTGATGGTGATTGTGCATTGTCTATTTGGATTGTTGATAGACAATATTAATTTATAAGTCAGTTGAATATCTTTATGTCTATATATGCAAATTTCCCTTTTCCTTATTTGTGCTCTCTTTTTCATCTTTTATTGTCTACATAAATTCATTTCCAGATTACATTTTGGAGCTGCATAATTTAAATTAGAATTTAATGAGCTCAGAGTGTTTTAAAGAATTATGAATTATTCTTTTGCACCTGATAATTATTGCTTTCTATAATAACAAGGCAGGGGCGTAACTAGTACTTTGTGCGCCCCATAGCAATATTATGAAATGGCCCCCACCATTGTCACTACAAATTCTCTTCTGGGGGGACAGAAGAGAGACTATATGAGGCAGAGTTCAATTATAATTCAGCGCACTGCAAATAGCACTGGGTTGAAGCTTCTGAGGCTTTCCAATTGGAAGCGCTATTATGACGGAGAATGACAATATTCACTGAAGTAACAGCACTCTGAGACTAAAGTGTCTTATCGCACTGCTGTGTTCGCACCACTCTAGGGCACAAAACAGCATTGCCAAGATAGTTTTGTGGGATTTCTGTTTGCAAAACTCCCGGGGTGCACGCAGACTCCACTAGTCAGACTTAACAGTGCGCTGATAAATAATGCTGGGGAGCTTTATCAGAGCACTGTTCACAGTGCGCTGAATTGAATGACCGCTGGGAAAGAGAGGGGGCTTCATGGAAAAAAGGGGGAGCAAGAGAGACAGGGCGGTGTGCGAACAGGAGTGTGAGAACAAAATCATAGGGAGAGAGAGTGTGTTAGGGAGAGAAAGGGGGAGAGACCGTACCAGTTAGATACGGTCAGCTAGAGAGGGAGGAAATAGAGAGGGGAAGTGTGGGGAGGAGAGAGATTAGTGGCAGAGAGAGAGATAAAGAGAGCTGAGACGGAGGAGGAATAAGAAAGAGGGGACAGAGGGGTAGGGTAGAGAATGAGGACAGGGGTGAAGAGGGAGATTTTTCGATCACATGCTCCTTTTCTCCGTGCACCTGGTCACAGGCTCCCCCTCTCTCCAGCTCCTGATCATAGGCTTCTCCCCTCTGGGCACAAGCTCCTCTCTGAGGGCATTCAGACACATGACCCAATTCAGACCTGCTTGCTGGGCTGCGTGTGTTCGGAACCCAGTGAGCAGGTTGACACCGCCCTGCTGAGTGCACGCCTACAGCCTTCTGCGCCCCTGTGCAGGTACACATCAGTTTGCTAGCGCCTGCACAGAGGAGAAATCATTCATTGGTTACTTATCATCAAAGGATTTTTCCTCTCCCTGGCTCTCGTGGCATGACCCAGGAGCCTGCTGGGTTTGAAGCAAAATAGGGTCGGGCACCAATGTCATGCACCTGCCCTAAACAGACAAATGACCGTTCGTGCTAACCTGTCCAACGGTATTATGGGCGCTCTCACCAGTTTTTGTGGGCATGCCCATGAGATGCCAGGTGACCACCCAGGCACATCTCCTCCTGTCAATCAGAGCCTTGCCAAGGGAAAAATTTCCGAAGACGCCCTCAGCCGGCCCTGCGCTTGTGAATTACTGACATGTGCATGTGCAGTGGAGCCACCATAGGAATATGGGCTGAATTCAGACTTTTGTGTGCAGGTCTGAATCGGCCCCACAGGCTCCTCCTCTCTGGGTGCCCTGGGCACAGGCTCCTCCTCTCTGGGCACCTGGGCACCTCTCCAGGCGCCATTAAGGCTCTGAGCACTTGGAGATAATATGAATTCTACTGTATGTCCCACCTTGTGAACTACTCCTGTATGGTAAGAGAAAAAAGTCTTGTTGTTTTCTGGAGGTGCACCCAAAATTAGAAATGATTGGTTTATCAAAATGTTAGGTACATACATTTTAATAGATTAAAACTAAAATGTATCACTCACATCACAAAATAAACAGGATACCGTCCTGATTAGGAAGAAGGGGAAAAAAATGTAAAGCAGAATTTATTTATTTATTTCCAGTTTCTTATATTGCGCAGCAGATTCCGTTGCGCTTTACAATGGTAAAAGAAGGGTTATAGAGACTGCTGCAGTGAGGGGTGCGGGTCCCCCTGGGTGTTATCTGCTGAGGGGTGACATGTAGGAGCCGGCAATGTACTTACACTGGTCTCCAGTGGCAGCCTGTATTTATGGGACCCCGGAGTGATGAACCAGCTATAAAGCCACGCCCCTACTTGCATGTACATACCTTTTTGCCTGCACTTTTCTTTGTTTGTAGTACCCCCACACTATGGCCCTTATTCTGGTTCACTGGCAAAGGCAAATTCCTTTTCAAATGGACAGAACAATGTGCACTGCAGGGGGGACAGATGCAATTCTCTCTGCACATGTTACATCTGCCCCACCTGCAGTGCACATGGTTTTGTCCATTTGAGAAGGATTTTGCCTTTGCGAGTGAACCAGAACAAGAGCCTTCGTGTAACTATACCTGGTGGGCTGTGGTGGTGTAGTTTTAAAAGCAAGTCTTTAAAATAGTAGAGAGGTTAAATAAATAAAACCTATTAAAATTGTAATCGCTATTCGATCTCCATCTGTTGAAAATGTTCAGACAGTTGAAAAACACCTGGAATGGCGAAAAATTGAACAATCTAGCGACAATGCAGATGCTATATGTAAAAAGTTGGGTACTTGTGTATTTTGGCGGCGCCCATCGCATCGCATACCATAAGGCATGCGACGGTATGCGATGCGACGCGATATTGCGTGATATTGTACAATGGCATACAATTTTAAAATTGTATGCCATTGTATATGGCATAAAATGCCATACCATGCGATGCGATTAAACATTGTATAAGCACCCTAATGGGTGCTTACAATGTTAAATGCACCCCCACGCCACTCCCCCACTATAAACGTGAACCCGAAGCATGGCGAGCGCAGTGAGCCCGCGAGGGGAGGTGGTACACGTCCTCCGACCTTTTCATACCCCCACTATCCACGTCGGCGTGGAGTTGAGAATAGAAAGTGTGGCAAGCGCAGCGAGCCACCGAGTCCGAAGCGTGGCGAGCGGACGCGGATACCTGTGAAGCCCGCAAGGGGACTCCGATACCTGTGAAGGTATCCGCGTCCCCTCGCAGGGCACGCTGCGCTCGCCACGCTTCGGGCTCGGTGGCTCGCTGCGCTCGCCACACTTCTATTCTCAACTCCACGCCGACGTGGATAGTGGGGGAATGAAAAGGTCAGAAGACGCTTACCGCCGCCCCTCGCGGGCTCGCTGCGCTCGCCACGCTTCGGGTTCACGTTTATAGTGGGGAGGGGGGGTGGCGTGGGGGTGCATTTAACATTGTAAGCACCCATTAGGGTGCTTATACAATCTTTCATAGCATAGGGGCAAAAATCGCGTCGCATCGCATGCCATCGGGTGCATGGCATGCGATGCGATGAAAACATCGCGCGATGGAGATCGGGGGCGCCGCCAAAATACACAAGTACCAAAAGTTGTATTTGCATCGGGGAAAGACAGATGAAAATGGCCAAAATTGAATAGGAGTGTGCCGATAGTATCGCCATACATTGAATATTCGGGTAAGGTTCTGGAAGTTAAGGTTATCCTTCCGATCTCTGCTCTAGTAGCTTACCCGGGATGGTATTGATAATCCTGACATGCAGGTCAGGATTCGTGATTCTGACAGATCCCAGTATTTTAATCCTAATCCCTGTACTTTTGGGATTCTCACTGTCTGGATGCTGCTGTCAGTATTCTGACCATCGGTATGGTGTCTGACTGTATATTAACTACATTTTGAATACCCCAATTTTCTGGTAAGATGACTGATATAATAGCCTCTAGCCTTCATACTGTGTTTTTTTGTTTATTAATTTGTTTTTGTACATTGTTAGGCACTGTGGAACCCTTGTGGCGCCATATGAATAAAGGAGGTGAACAATAACAATAATGATGATGATTATTATAATAAATATTCTTCATGGAATTCTAGTCTCTCCAGAACATGATTTATCTATTATTTTCTCTATGGAATTCTACTTGGGGGATACTTGCCTACTTTGGTGTCGCTTGGAGAGGGGAGACTGATCTCTGGGGGGAAGTGGAGCAGACGCTAATGTTAGTAAGCACCACACCCATTCCAGATAAATGCTGTGATTCGCAGCACTTCCGAGAGAGGTCGGGGCTAATTCTCATCATTTTAGCCCCGCTTCCTCCCCAAACTGCCTCAAACGGCAGCTTCAAACTCTCTTCTCCAGGGAACTGTGGAGCAGCGTGCAGGAGGTCCGGGGGTCAAAGAAAAATTGCGGGATACTTGCCAACCTTTCCGTGAGACAGGGAGGCGGATGCAAATTTCAGGAGCCTTGCGGCCGTTATGGGAGCGTAGGCAAGTATGACTTGGGCACTGCATACAAGTAATGGCCTGGTGTAGTGTTTAGCTGTTCTCTTGTTCAATAGATTGGAAATTGTACATGCGTTTTATTTTAATAATTTTTAATGAAGTTAGTCAAGTAGCAGGAATCTGGCAAAGGTCAGAATTAATGTAACAAGATCCTACTTATGTTACAGTGAGCAGTCACTGACATATTTGTTTACATTGTTCCCTCACTATCCCTTTCCAACTGCATTGGTAAGAAGAAGTGAGTGCAATATTTTCTGGTGACCATATATACAGTATGTGTGTGGAGTGTTTTCATTCTGTATATTTTATGTTTATTATTTGTACAGTGAGTTTATAAATGTTTTTTATTTAATAAATATGAAAGGTCTGTATATTTTTGAGGTTTAAATTTCTATGCTCCTTGTCTGCCTCTAATGCTGTGTACACATGGTGAGATTTGACATGAGATTTTGACTATATAGTCAAAATCGCATGCACATCGTATGCAGATCGCACAGGTTTTTTTTACCTTGCGATCCCGAGGCGCGCTCCCGTGACAGCACAAATCGAATCCCAGATAAACAGGGCAGCAATGACTATATAGGCCCTTATTCTGGTTGGTGCGGATATTCCCGCATTCTTACGGAGCGGTCCGCACGCTACGGTGTTTTGCCGCATGTGGCCATCGTCCGTAGAAACGCCCGCGTGTCCTCCGCATTCGGACGGACTCACTCTTTAAGAACAGGGCGTGTTTACGGACGACATACAAACCATGCGTGTGCGGGAGAAACACTCCGATTCTGCACGGTATTACAGAGTATTACAGAGTATGCTCGGAAATACCGCATCCGACCGGGAGCCAAGCGGTGCTACCGCCCGTAAGCGGAGTATTTACGCCAAACAACCCACTATTAAGTATCTTCTGCAAGACATCACATGACCCACTTATTCAATTACCTATCCTCATAAAAAACTGCTTATTTGGAATTGGAATCAATTAAATGCCAATATATCCTTACAAGCATGCCTAACACATGCATTGCACACATTAACCCTTACAGCAATTTAAGTGCAATGGTTTGTATTACACCCTGTGTAAAAGATTATAAACAATCTACACATATACTGTTTAATGTGCAAAGAAAACCAACAACTGTGAACTTGCATAAAGAATTTATTAGAAAAAACAATTAACATATAAATAAAAAAATATCAAAACATAAATTAAATAAGCAGATCTTTGAGGTCCTGCAGGTCGGCTAGCAGGAGCCTCAAGTGGTGATCCGCCCGCAGGAGGGCCCCACGCACCCCCTCATCTGCCGGTGTGGTGTCATCTGTGGGCATGTGAAAGGGGCAAAAATTAGTCATGTTATTCATGCATACATTTCACATACTGCGACATAAATTCCACAAATGCTAGGTGACATGTGTGTGTATATATATATATATATATATATATATATATATATATATATATCTATCTATGTAGAGAGATAGAGACACACATAGATAAATAGATATGACACATACATATATACATACATGCAAACTTATTTACTACATACTGTCTTTTTTTGCCTCTACCCTTTACTCTGCAGAAGACATAACAGTCATAGTGTTTCTTCTCAGTCACAACCCACCCATGACTAACCAATGACAAGCATGTCATGGCCTCCGTCAATAAGAACTTGTCACAATCTGCTCAGTCTAAGTTCAGTGATGGTTCGTGCCATGGGAGTTATGCAAATGTCAGGAATGCACAGTACACATCCTCAAAATCATAATTCTGTCTAAACCAACCTACAATTCTGTGACGGCAAAAAAAAAATCTGAACTACAGGGGGTGTTTAGGTAGAGGAGGCTCCTGGGACACTGGCAACTTCTGACTCCATTCCAAGGTAGGCCGGCCCATACTCCATTTATAGCATACATCCTAGAGTTTATAAATAACATTCACCAACAATATAGATTCCACTATTTGATGGGTCATAATCTACGATTGCAGCAGGTGAATTTAATCCACAAATGATCCACTCATCCCTTTACTCCAGGATCCTGTTTAACTACAACGGTTATGTGGCAGTCAAAATGGAGCTCCAACCCATCCCACAAACCTGTGTAATTGAGAGGTGTCCTGGATGAAAGGGATGCATTGGACACCCCATCTAACCCGTACCTGTATCTGTAGCTACCCACTTTGGGGTCTATATGAATAGTATTGGCACACAATTTTGAATCACCAGTGCTACATAACAAATACCAGTACAACTACTTCATGAATGATGCATTATGTAAACATACCGATCTGCTGGGACTCCGGGGCTTGGCACGCCTCCTCCCCCTCTGAATCTGACTCCTCTGGGGCAACCGTGGCCTCCTCAGCCCCCTCCTCCGCCAGCTCCTCTGCCACCATCACCACGTCCACCTCCTCCGCCACAAGCACCTCCTCCTCCACCTCCTCCTCCTCCTCCTCCACCTCCTCCTCCTCCACCTCCTCCTCCACCACCACCACCTCCTCCTCCTCCACCTCCTCCTCCCCCACCAACACCTCCTCCTCTTCCACCTCCTCCACCACCACCACCTCCTCAGGCACCTCCTCCTCCTCCACCACCTCCTCCACCATCTCCTCCACCATCTCCTCCTCCTCCACTTCCTCCTCCTCCACCCTTGCCGCCACCTCCTCCTCTGGGTGTTGGGCCTCCTCCTGGACCAGGGCTGCCTCGGCCTCTTCACGGGCCTGTCGGCCTCGGGCTCGTGCTGTGTGGTAGAAAAAAAAATCATGGTCAATGTCGGGTCATTGGGGCACATGTATTAATCCATAACAAGACATACATGGAAGGGTGATAATGATGGCAAACGATGCAGGCAAGTAGCTCCTTACTGTTAATGGACTCAAAAAAGTGACATTTAAATTATTATGTCATTGTTAGTAATTTGTTCAAACATTACAACCCTGGCATTTATCAATGTGTAACACATATTAGATCTGGCACATTGTATGCATCAGAATCCTCAATGCTATGTCATTACATATAAAAGCCACATGACTGCATGTTAACCAGGAAGAAGCACACATAACAGTCTATGGACTTTTAAACCCATGGACACCCACTTATCATGAGACACATGTTATTGTTGATATATGCTATGTTGTAAGTGCGAAATTTCATAGCTAAAATACTCACATTCAGCAATTTCGCCCCTGATTTGCTGCAATAGCTGGGGCTGGCGCCTGCGGAGGTCCGACCACCGCCTCTCGAGCTGCCCGAGGGACCTCCGCACCCGAGTGCGGGCGTAAATACGGCGCCCTGCCGCAGCATATGCCCTCCGCTTATGGCGGTTAGTTATAAAGGGCCCCGCACGGCCCAGCCTTGTCTCCATGACGGAGACCAGAACCCTCAGCTCCGCATGTGTAAAGGGGTCTGCCCTTCGTGTCTCCGCCATGTTAACAATGGCATCTATCAACCAATCAGGTGGTGGCATTGGTTGATCACAGTTATTTGTGTTAATAACTTTATTGTTCATCTTTACATGAACAGCGTCTCTGCGCCAACACAAATGGTGACAAATTCGCATGCCTTAAAAACAGTAGTGCTGATGTATGGCAATGAACAAATCTGATATATATAAAACACAGTGTGTATGCACTTAGCAAATCCAATGACGCCTGGCTCCGCCAAGCAAGGCGTGCTATAGCTTAGCAACGCATAGCTGTAGTTAGCATTACTTACTCTATGCATCTACAGTATGTGTATGCGTACATTTATGTGTCAAAGACACATACACATACTTGCAGGTATCCTGAGACCAGCATTATACACCAGCCCTGCCTGCCTGCCTGCCTGCCTGCTCCTTGAAATGTTGAAACATGTGAATAAATTCAAATATCATATATATATATATATATATATATATATATATATATATATATCTGCAAACAAATCATACATCAACACAGGAAAAAATCCCCAACACATTAGAGAATAAATCAATGTACTCACCAGTCATCAGGGATAGTATCAACTACAATAATGAAGATATAACAAACACATAAGATCCCTTGTACAAGGTATAATAATTAGCACCTATATTGAACTTCCCCCAAAACTAAGCACATATGATAAATATCTCCTATTTCTTTGCCATTAGGAGGACAGGCTGGCTATTTTTAGTTTTGTAACACTGACAACTAACACACTGTACTTATTTGAAGGGCTGATTTTGACTAAAATTGGTGTGTTCTGTCAACTCGATAACATGTACCTGAAGTATCTTTGCGCCACAGAGTCCCGCAGCTGGTATCCCCTCCGGCATTCAGGGGCGCGGGATGGGCGCATGGGCGGATCTTGCGGCTCAGATGGTACCTCCCACTCATCAAAGGGTATCTCACGCCGCACAGCAATGTTGTGGAAAAATATACACAGGCCCACGATCCTCGACACCATTTCAGGCGCATATTGTAAGTCACCACCAGTGCGGTGGAGCACTCTAAATCGACCTTTTAAAAGGCCAATTGAGCGCTCCACCACTTGCCTGGTGGCAACATGCGCCCGATTGAATGCCTCCTGTGGGCCCGGTGCTGGGTAGCTGTACGGCGTAAGTAGCCAGGGCGTACATGGGTAACCGGAGTCACCCAGAACCCACGCATCACGGCCTTCCAGCTCTTGGAGTCTTTGCCATATCCCGGTTTGTCGGATGACATGAGAGTCATGGGCACTTCCGGGAAACTTCGAGTTGAAGGCGAGAATTTCCATGGATGGGCCACATACCACCATCACGTTCAGTGAGTGGAACAATTTGCGGTTCCTATATATCTTCTCACTTCGAGATGGAGGCACAAATGGTACATGGGTGCCATCCACAGCCCCTATCACATTCGGGAAGCCAGCAATTTGATGGAAGGCCTGCTGGCTTCTGCGCAGGGTCTCGGTGGCAAATGTCATGGCCATGAAGTGCCCCTTGCGCCTGAACATGGCCGACGTCACACGCCTCAGGATTCGGCAGAAGGCCGGCTGAGATATTCCAGCAAGTACTGCCACTACTTGTTGGAATGATCCTGAGGCGCAGAAATGCAACACCGCCAGCAGCTGTGTGTGAGGCGGAATTGCTGTCGTGATCCCGTGTAGAGGTTCCAGATCGCTCTGAATTAAGGTGAGCAGATCCAGAATGACATGTGGCGGTAACCGGTACCTAGTAAGTACCTCATCATCGGGCATAGCAAACAGAGTCACCCGTGTGCGATAGATTCTAGCACGTCCTGGCCTCCTTGGCCGACGAGTGGGGAGAGCCGCAAGTGCCCTTAGCCTCCTCTCCATGTAGCGCATCATTGCTTCAGCAACCTATAACGAAATGAACATAAATACTGATGCACCTATGCACATAATGGCCATATCCCACTACAAATAGATTTGTAGCCTTCAATACGTACAATAGATGGCCGCCCCGTGAAATCCCTCAGATCCATTTGACTCGATAATGATGACACAATAATATGAACTCAATACACACCGTCCAAAACACTCAGATAAAGGTGTCAGCATTTTTTGCCGACATCATGTACTATGAGACATTTCATCTATTGCTGGGACATGTTGTCCTGCAATAGATGAACCCACACAGGTTTAAGACCTGTGAGTGAAATAGTGAACATGTGACATGTTGCAATAATGCTACACGCACTTTGCTGGCCCAACAATCTGTAGTCAGTGAGGCAATGGTGCATACATTCATACACTTACATTGTTAATGGATATCATATCTACAAGGAGCATGGAAGAGCTTACCTTAGACCCTGACAAGTCCAGATCTGGAGACAAATGATTCTAGCAGGAAGTCACTATTTATAGGGCTCTCACATGTGTGGTCTATAACAGTACAGATGAGTATTGCATGACTTGTGGCCTGGATTATCTAAGGGATTGGGCTACTTTTAGCTTGCAATGAAACGCCACAATACCACAGTAGTCATGAATCAAATGTCATGTCATGCTAGCAAATAGCATGTGTATTGTGCAATAGTCACAGGTGTATCAGAAGATTCTATGCAATGTTAGCATTGGTGCCCAGTATTTCATGTAGAACTTTCGCCAGGTTTTACACAATGGAATTTCCGCCACCGTATGCGGCGCGAAAAAACAGCGACGTACGCTCACGCACGGAACGCAGCTGCCGCTGATGTCCGCCAAACAGGATACACAAACATTATATAAAGGTGTATTAGAAGGTGACCATGTTGTTGCTAACATGTCTGGATCACAACCAGAGGTGGACCCAGATCTGCAGCAACTATTTGACCAGATGGACTCCAGCACCACCTATGTGCCACTGCACATGCGGCCAGTGGGTAATGAGGAGGCTGCTGGCCCTTCTACAGCAGGGCAACCTGCACCTGACCATTCTACAGCAGGGCAACCTACACCTGGCCCTTCTGCAGCAGGCCAACCTGCAGCTGGCTCATATGCACCATCAGCAGAATTGATTGGAACACAACCGGGGACTTCACAAGGTAGTACCATGGCCAGCACTTCAAGTGCAGCGACACGTGACAGGGGGCGTGGCCAAGGACGTGGCAAGGGGAGAGCCAGGGCAACAGAGGAACCACCCAAAAAAAATAAGGCATATGAAGCACAGGAGCTTGCCATCCTGGTTCCCCGAGCACGTGATTGGATTGAGTGTCCATCGGAGAAGCTGACACACACACGCAGATGGAAGATTTGGGAACAGATAACGGCAGAGATTAATGAAGTAGCGCCACAAGTTCGTGAGACGGACCATGTGAAGAAGAGGCAAGTTGTTTTGTGATTCATGTGCCCAGTAATAGCCAAGTAATGATTGAATTGATGCTTAGATGGATTTAGCAAATGGCCCGTGAGGTTGTTACGATACACATACATTATTGCCATGTTATTTCGGTGAGAGTTAGAGTAGGGTGATTGTGAATGTGTATTGTAACGGTGGATATCATAGTTGCATAGAATATTATCTTTTGGACATTAATCACATGTCGTAATATGTAGCACAGAGCAATGGCTGCAACAGCTAACATCTGGAGTGACATGTATTAATATGTCAACTTACATTGCAGGTGGCAGGACTTCAAAACCAACCTGAAGAGGAAGATGACCAAGCGGTGGGAACACAGCCAGAGATCTGGGGCCGGGCCCATGCCATCAGGGCTAGAGCTCACCCCCCTGGAGTTGATGGCCGAGAGCTGTATATCAGTTGAGGAGATCAGGGGGGTGAGCACGATGGATAGCGAGGCCCCAGCTGAAGTGTTTGCGTCTTTGCTGGAAGGTAAATATTGGTCATGCCATAAACTTGTGCAAGTAATTATCTTAGAATGTCTCCTAATTGTGTTTATCTTTTTCCACAGACACCCCACCGCTTGGTGCCGACTCTGCTCAGGAGGTGGAGGAGTCCGTGCCACCTGGCCCCAGTGGTAGGCCTGTGCAGCAGCAGCCATCGGCCCAAGCCGATTTGGCCGCCTTGGCACAGATGCTTGGGGACATCAACCAGCAGGGAGACTTGGCATCAGAACGGATGCATAGGACCGAGGAGATCCTGGCGAGCTTGGTCAGCACCCAGCAGGCCATCGCTGCGAGCATGCAGGCCATGGCTGAGTCACATCAGGCCATGGCTGCAAGTGCTCAGGTGCTGGCCGAGCAAGCCACCCGCCAAAATGATCTCCTCCTCCACCATAATGAGCTTATGGTGGAGCTGGTTACCAGCAACAGGGTCCTAATGTCATCCGTTTCTGGTGCATTACCACCGGCAACACTCCCTGCTGGCAGGAGGGGTAGACCAGCCAACCCCTCAACATCATCTGCTCCACCTGCCCCAGCATCTGGCCGTCCCCGAAGAGCTGCTGCACAGGCCAAGGAGCCTACCAAGGCCAAACGTGGTCGCAAATGAACTTGTGGCTGCATTAATCTCCACCGTTATGTGTTCCCAAATCTTCCATTGTGCTGTGTGTGTCAGCTTCTTGTGTCCAATCACGTGCTGAGGGTAACCAGATGAGCCCTTGCTTCATATGTCCTTTTTGGTTCCCCTGTTGCCCTCTTTTGCCTGCCATTACTGTCAGCTGTACTTGAAGTGATGGCCATGGTACTATCTTGTGAAGTCCCCGGTTGTGTTCCAAATGATTCTGCTGATGGTGCATATGAGCCAGCTGCAGGTTGGCCTGCTGCAGAAGGGCCAGGTGTAGGTTGCCCTGCTGTAGAATGGTCAGGTGCAGGTTGCCCTGCTGTAGAAGGGCCAGCAGCATCCTCATTTCCCACTGGCTGCATGTGCAGTGGCACATAGGAGGTGCTGGAGTCCATCTGTGTGCAATTATATTTGTTTTGTATTATTATTTATTTTGCTACATTCCTGCCATGTTGTTTATTTTTTGGATTTGGTATTTTTTGGTCATTGCATCACAGTGGCATTGACTGTGACATGTATATAAATAAATTTTTTTACTTTACCCAAAAATGTGTGGTTTCATGAGTACATGTCGAATACACATGTGTATTGCTAGTATTAATATTCTGTCATGTCCATTGTTAGCAGTTTTAAAGTGTCTGACAAGTACAGGATATGTGGGTGTTTAGTAAGGGTTCCTTGAAGCAGCAATGGTTTCAATTAAAGCACTGACAAGCGGCCTATTAGTGAGTAATGAGTAAAGGAGTCTATTCTATTGGGTTCAGGTGTTAATGCTTGTAGTCATTAGGCGTACGTTCGCCTACCGCATGAACGAGTGGTGTCCGCAAAGCAATAGTACACTTGTGGACACCGCACATTTCTTCCCTTTTTGATCGCGTGCATTCGGAGTGCTATCCGAATGTACGCCCCCCAACATAAGTGTACTCCCCCGTGTCCGCCCATGTTTCCGCCCCGTTTTGCCCACTTTGAAACTACGCCCATGTGACATTCCGCATGACGCCCATAATACGCCCATATTTCCCGAATGATTGCGGGGAACAGTTTTGTACGGGATTTGGCCGAACTGGTACGGAGTCAAGGCGTGGCACATGCGCGTTGCGTTCGCCACGCATGCGCAGACGCCGAAAAGACGCGATCCGAAAGTATGCGGTAAAGTCCGCGTCAATCAGAATAAGGGCCTTAGTGCATATCTAATGCTGATTGTATGGAGTGTATGTAAAAAAAATACAGCGATAGCAAAGATTGTATAGCACTCGAATCTTAAGTTGAAGAGCGAGGGAATCTCACCCACTGCTAATTCATTTGTATCTATATGAACAACCTATGACATTTCTCATTATACCCTGGTTATTAAGGCTTATTAGGTCTCTGTATCCTCAGATCAATTCTATTTTATATTTGGGCTTTTAATTCTCTACAGCTATTGTTATTTCCCAGGGACACACTTTCCTTCAACAAGGGAATAATGTTGTATTGGGCATCATTTAATAGTTACCAAGTAGTTGCTATTTGTCTTTACTGTGGCATGCCTTTAACATATGGTAAATGGTTCTCCAGACATTGTATATGACTAATTTTATTATTATTACTAGCCAAATAAAAAGCAGTGTGAAGTCGCTGACAACCTCTGTTATACTATTGCAGGGGTAGCCAACTCCAGTCCTCGAGAGCTACCAACAGTTCACGTTTTCCAGCTCATTTCGCAGGTACACAGGTGCACTCATTACTGACTGACACATTCTAAAAGAGCCACAGGTGGAGCTAATTACTTCACTTGTGATTCTGTGAGGAGACATGGAAAACGTTAACTGTTGGTAGCTGGGCTGGAGTTAGCTATCCCTGTACTATTGGATGTAGCCACTAGGGATGCCAATCCCAGGGCATTTTTTCAATCCCGGGATCCGGGATGGAAAAATGCTCAATCCCGGGATCCTGGGATTGGCATCCACACCAAAAATGCCATTATTTTCAATAAACCCACACCGGCCGACCCGCACATTTACTTAAATTAGGCAGCGGGCGGGCAGCCGGGAGTGGGTTTGGAGGTGCACGGTGCAGGCGGGCGGGCGGAGGCAGACCGGCGGGCAGGCGGACGGGCGGAGAAGAGGCGGGCAGTGACTGGTGACGTGTGGCCTGCGCAGCGTGACCTCTACTGCCACACTACGCAGGCCACATGCCGGGGTCAGGCTACGGGAACAGCCGGGCAGCGTCTGAGCGAGTGCTCAGACGCTGCCCGGCATTAGACTGCGCATGCGCAGTCCAATCCCGAAATCCCGGGATTGGATACTCCAGTCCCGGGATTGAAATCTCTGACTTTTTTAGGCCAAATTCAGGGATCCCGCCGATCCCGTGATTGGCCACACTAGTAGCCACTGACCATATTGCTTGTGAAATACCGAGTAATCACTTCTCAGTGCATCAATGAGGACTACTGCATGTATCCAAAGGTGTATGATTCTCAGGGTAAAGAAACCCCAGAATGATCACACACCCTGCTATGGCCGCCAGAATTGAACACCGTACTCTAGATGAGGTCGAACCAATGACCTATACAGTGACATTATTACTTCTTTCATCACCCGCGCAATGCATCCTTGGGACCATGGATTCCACTGAAAATGATTCAAGTGCCCGAAAAAAGGTGGTTTGGAAAAATAAAAAACCAATCCCGAAATATTCTGAAAACCTAAGTTTTCGGATAAGGGATCTACAGTTAAGGGACTTGCTTAGCAGTTTTATATGGTGCCTGCTCTAAGACATGGAAGTAGAGCTACTTTACCTAGAAGATGACACGATTCAGTGTAAAGCTGTGTACACACTGGACGACGTGTGTACCAAGCTCTGTGTTCCGTGACGAGACCCGGTGAGGTGCTGGCATTGGTAATTGCATACGCACTTGCAAATGCCGGCTGCGACGAGTGGGGGATCACACATCATCAACATTGTAGGTACACACTAGACCAGAGGTAGCCAACTCCAGTCCTCAAGAGCTACCAACAGTTACGGTTTTCCATGTCTCCTCCCAGAATCACAAGTGAAGTATTTACAGATGGAGCCGAGCTTGTCTTTGCAGGGGATGGCGACGCCAGCCGCCATCTGTATCTGCGAAATGGGACGCGTGCGCACGAGATGCACGCGCGTCCCCTTCCGACGGCGCTTTCCCCGGGTCCCTGCCGGCTTGTCGACGGTCACCCGGGGTCCCCACCGCCTCCCCGCACCCCCCCTAACCCTGTCCTTCTCCCTGAAGTGGATACGGACAGGTTTCCGTCGCCACGCCGCCCGGAAACTGAGACGCGCGTGCATGTGAGACGCACGCGCCTCTCAGTCAGATGGAGAGCCGGGCTGCTGGCGGATCGCCAGTGGTGACAGTCTGGCGATTCGCCAGCAAGAGGGAGACCGGCTCCATCTGTAGCTCCACTTGTGGTCCTTTTAAAATGTGTTAGTCAGTAATGAGTGCACCTCTGTACCTGCAAGGTGAGCTGGAAAACATGAACTGTCGGAAGCTCTCGAGGACTGGAGTTGGCTACCCCTGCACTAGACAATATTTAGATTTTGTCATTCCGAACCATCTCATTCTACAAACACATTTAAAATGTTGCCTAATGCTTTTAACATTAGGCTGCCTGTTGAGCCAATGATGTTGTCATTATTGATGTGTAAAGTAATATTTAGTACAGGTGTAGTGACTGTAAAATTTGGTATTAACTGAGGATTTCAAAGATATTGGGTAATTCTAGCAATAAATCATATTGGTTGTGGCTGGATGGGGTACATTTTTAATTAAACTTCATATCAGCAGATGTGACATTGAGTGTAACCACACACATTTAACCTTATTTGCTAATGAATACCATCTAACTTATCTACAAATAATGACACCGACAACAGAAATGCCATTAAAATCAGTCAACCTTTTTATTTTGCAGCACTTTAAATAAGCATGGTGGGAGAAAGAAAGAACGGCCAGTTTATCAGCGATACGATGTACGCTGATCCGATGTACTTAACTATGCCAATGGGCCATTCTCATATAGAATGTGTTGAGGCCCCAACTCTCCTCCCAATACACCATAATAGGCCGGCTAGGCAGCCAGTGCCCCTGACCCCCAGGAGGGTAGGTCATACTAGATCAGTGTATTGGAAAGAGAAAGCACCTCCATAAAGTAGCGCATTAGCCACTGGACTGACGTTCTTTCCTGCTACAAAGAGGTTGACAAACCCCAATGGCAAAAGAAAAGAAAAAAGGTATGAATGGGATATGGTGGGTGGTGAACTCCTCAACTTTTTATACAAATAACCTGACTAATAAGGTCGGGTGGGGGTGGTGGTGGTGGTGGGGGGGGGGGGGAATGGGACGACTTGGCCCAAGGTAAAAACCTGAAAACCTGAAAAAAACGGCACGGAGAACACGAGCCAATAGTGTCTCCGTGTATTCAGGAGAAAACAGGGAAAAATCCCTTGGGACCCTCACCACTAACGGTGACGAGTGGCAAAATGCTCCCAAGTCGTGTCCATTCGTGAACATCGGTACTTTGCTGCATGCGCTGCTGCAGTGTCAGAATATGAATCAGGCCCAATATGCTAATTTAGTATGTGAGTATGTCTGCCCTAGGCTGCATTAGTGTGGGAGGAGTGTAGTAGAAACAAATAACCTTAATAATGCCAAGGAAGGGGAATGGGACGACTTGGCCCAAGGTAAAAACCTGAAAACCTGAAAAAACGTCACGGAGAACACGAGCCAATAGTGTCACCGTGTATTCAGGAAAAAACAGGGAAAAATCCCTTGGGACCCTCACCACTAACGGTGACGAGTGGCAAAATGCTCCCAAGTCGTGTCCATTCGTGAACATCGGTACGTTGCTGTATGTGCTGCTACAGTGTCAGATTATGAATCAGGCCCAATATGCTAATTTAGTATGTGAGTGTGTCTGCCCTAGACTATATGAGTGTGGGAGGAGTGTAATAGAAATAGCTGAATGCTGATGGGTGAGTGGTGTGGATGCATGTGGAGAAGTGGAGAAAGAATAGAACAGGGAGAAACATGGATAGAAATGAGGAGAGACCAGAAACAGAGGGAAATGGAATAACAGCTGAGAGGAGAAATATAGGAGGAATTACCACAATGTACGGTTTGAATGGGATATGGTGGGTTGTGAACTCCTCAACTTTTGATACAAATAACCTGACTAATGCCAAGGGGGATGGGGGGGGTGGTGGGATGGGACGACTTGGCCCAAGGTAAAAACCTGAAAACCTGAAAAAACGTCACGGAGAACACGAGCCAATAGTGCCACCGTGTATTCAGGAGAAAATAGGGAAAAATCCCTTGGGACCCTCACCACTAACGGTGACGAGTGGCAAAATGCTCCCAAGTCGTGTCCATTCGTGAACATCGGTACGTTGCTGTATGTGCTGCTACAGTGTCAGAATATGAATCAGGCCCAATATGCTAATTTAGTATGTGAGTATGTCTGCCCTAGGCTGCATTAGTGTGGGAGGAGTGTAGTAGAAACAAATAACCTTAATAATGCCAAGGAAGGGGAATGGGACGACTTGGCCCAAGGTAAAAACCTGAAAACCTGAAAAAACGTCACGGAGAACACGAGCCAATAGTGTCACCGTGTATTCAGGAAAAAACAGGGAAAAATCCCTTGGGACCCTCACCACTAACGGTGACGAGTGGCAAAATGCTCCCAAGTCGTGTCCATTCGTGAACATCGGTACGTTGCTGTATGTGCTGCTACAGTGTCAGATTATGAATCAGGCCCAATATGCTAATTTAGTATGTGAGTGTGTCTGCCCTAGACTATATGAGTGTGGGAGGAGTGTAATAGAAATAGCTGAATGCTGATGGGTGAGTGGTGTGGATGCATGTGGAGAAGTGGAGAAAGAATAGAACAGGGAGAAACATGGATAGAAATGAGGAGAGACCAGAAACAGAGGGAAATGGAATAACAGCTGAGAGGAGAAATATAGGAGGAATTACCACAATGTACGGTTTGAATGGGATATGGTGGGTTGTGAACTCCTCAACTTTTGATACAAATAACCTGACTAATGCCAAGGGGGATGGGGGGGGTGGTGGGATGGGACGACTTGGCCCAAGGTAAAAACCTGAAAACCTGAAAAAACGTCACGGAGAACACGAGCCAATAGTGCCACCGTGTATTCAGGAGAAAATAGGGAAAAATCCCTTGGGACCCTCACCACTAACGGTGACGAGTGGCAAAATGCTCCCAAGTCGTGTCCATTCGTGAACATCGGTACGTTGCTGTATGTGCTGCTACAGTGTCAGATTATTAATCAGGCCCAATATGCTAATTTAGTATGTGAGTGTGTCTGCCCTAGACTATATGAGTGTGGGAGGAGTGTAATAGAAATCGCTAAATGCTGATGGATGAGTGGTGTGGATGAATGTGGAGAAGTGGAGAAAGAATAGAACAGGAAGAGATATGGAAATAGAAAAGAGGAGAGACCAGAAAAAGAGGGAAATGGAATAACAGCTGAGAGGAGAGATATAGGAGGAATTACCACAATGTACGGTTTGAATGGGATATGGTGGGTAGTGAACTCCTCAACTTTTGATACAAATAACCTGACTAATGCCATGGGGGGGGGGGGGGAGGATGGGACGACTTGGCCCAAGGTAAAAACCTGAAAACCTGAAAAAACATCACGGAGAACACGAGCCAATAGTGTCACAGTGTATTCAGGAGAAAACAGGGAAAAATCCCTTGGGACCCTCACCACTAACGGTGACGAGTGGCAAAATGCTCCCAAGTCGTGTCCATTCATGAACATCAGTACTTTATGAGCTGCTACAGTGTCAGATTATGAATCGGGCCCATTATACTAATTTAGTATGTGAGTGTGTCTGCCCTAGACTATATGAGTGTGGGAGGAGTGTAATAGAAATAGCTGAATGCTGATGGGTGAGTGGTGTGGATGTATGTGCAGAAGTGGAGAAAGAATAGAATAGGAAGAGATATGGAAATAGAAAACAGGAGAGACCAGAAAACAGAGGGAAATGAAATAACAGCTAAGAGGAGAGAGGAGGAATTACCACGATGTACGGTGGCATGGATCTTCATGTTCAGGGGATATGAAACAGGACCTGCATCGGAGAGGACTGTCTGCGGCACATAGGACAGCTGGGGTTTGCGTCCGTCCACTCGTAGATGCAGCATGGATGGTATCTGTGGCCGCAGGGCAGAACTGTCACCCGCTCTCCATTTCGGAATTCTGTCAGACAGATGACGCATGATGGTGGTGTCTCTTCATCCTCTGCAATCGTGCAAGATGGGAATCCTGTGATCTCTACAGTCCTGGGCGGCATTTCATCCCAGTCGAGCACAACCTGCAAGGCTTCGGGATTACGTGTGCTGGCATCTACCTCGATTGCCAGTAGGTTCTGCTCGTTGATCTGTAGCAACATTGCTGGATAACGAAGCCCGCTCATCTCTACCATCGTCGCTGACTGGACATGCTGCTCATTGATGTCTACCACCATGGTCGGCAGGGCGTTCCGTTCAACGATCTCTCTCATCCTGGCATTTATATTCTCCCTGTCGAGCTCCACATCTATGGCAGGTGGATTCTGATGGTTGATGTCTTCCACTATTGCTGGGAGATTCGGCTCATTCTCAGCTGGAGGTTGAGGACCTGGATCTGGGAACAGATCTGCGTTTGGTCCTTCTGGTGGTCTCTCCAGAACAGCAATAGGAGAGCGGCTTCGGTCTCTGTTCTCCCTTTGAGGTCTTTGTACACGAGCACCTCCTGATGGTTCTGCCCGGGCTTGCTGACGATTTCTTTGGCGCTCGGACCGCAGCCTCTCCTCAAATACGGTCTGCGCAGAATCATCTGAAAAGATATACCTTTTATATTGTAGCTATAATAATTACCTATAGATAACATGAACAATGCAATTGTTGACCAGTAACTTTACAGTGACAGTAATAACTAGAGACAGGATTATATGCATTTGCATATTTGCATATGCATTTGCATATTTTGCCCATTCTCACTGCTTATTGCATATTTTACCTAAAATCAAGTGATGGTGCATATTTTAGGCCCAGCCCTCTTCCCACCCGTGAGTCACAGCACTGCTTTGCCCTGCTGCTGCTGGCCAGGTAGTGGTAGAGTGTGCAGGCTGGGGCAATATGTGCACAGAGTGGAGAGCCTTGGATGTACGCTATGTCTGACACTGCTCTAGGCTGCCAATCCATGTTGATAAAAGTCAGTCAGGGCGGATACCATTACGAAGCTCTTGAACCTTTGCCTGCCCATGGCCTGGGACTTTACACCAAGAGACAGACTTCTGCAGCAGAGGAGGCGGGCAGAAGGGTTGTGACATCACGCGGCGCAGAGAAAATGCTGCGTCACAGTGAGTATACGGCACAGGGAGGAAGCCTTCCACTGCACCGCCCTCACACGCTATGCTGACATTTGATCCATTGGCGCTGGACATGAGGGTCCGTGTAGTTGTGCAAGAAGAGCTTTGGACACTGCAGTCTGCTGTAGCAGTCAGGAAGAAAAAAAATCGGTACTTATGTAATATCTGGGCTCCCGTTTTTCTTATGAGACCGCTCGCCTCACTATATAAAATCATCTCCATGCGTAGTTGGATAGTAGGGGTATGAAAAAATGGGGTGCATTTAACATGGGAGCCCAGATAATACATAAGTACCAAAAAATCCTGTGTATAGCACTAGACATTTGCAGACATCTGTGGGCCTATTTTTAAGGTTTATTTGCAACTAATTGTATGCTGATTTTTAAATAAATAAGTTAAAAATTACTTTTTTTATTAATTAATGTAGCATATTTTAACACTTTTCATGCATATTTTAAGTATTTTTCATGCATAATTGCATGCATATTTCAAGCTTTTTTTGTTGCATATAATCCTGTCTCTAGTAATAACATTTTGGTACATCAGTGATAAGAGGGTGAATATGAGGGTTACATGTTTATGTGAATGCTCTTATTGTTTATTTAGAAAAACACATTACAGAGCAATAATACACAGGCCCTACCAGAGAGCTGCAGGGGTGTTGTTCCCTGGGCCTCCAACTGGCAGGAAGACTCAAATTTGTCTGACTTATTATTTTTGTGTTTTTTCTTAAAAAAAATAAAAATAAATTATGTCATACTTGCCGACTTCTCAGCAGCCATTTGCGGGAGAGAGCAGCTTTTTACACTAAATAGGGGGCGTGGAAGCTCTGAAATGTAATTTGGATAGCTCCGCCCCACTTATGGCGTGTAAATGGGGCGGGGCCATGGGCGGAGCTATTCAAATTACATTTCAGAGCGTACCATTAGCACTACATTGTGTGGAGTGAAGGTGGGGGGGGGGCAGCATGAGGAACCCTACTAAAGAAATCAGCAGTCGGTGAGAAAAGTGAGAGAAGCAGGAGGGAAGCAGCCAGCTGCTAGCTTACCATCTGATCTGCAGCACTGCTGCTGCCGCGGGTATGACCGTGTCCTGTGCAACAGAACCCCGGCCGGCCACTGCTGCTCCCACTCCTGCCTCGTGCTGCGCTGCTGATGCCGCTGCCGGGGCTATGACTGTCTGGTCCAACAGAACCCCGGCCGGCATTTAATAAGACAGCGGCGAGGTCGCAGTTAGCCCCTGCACTACGTGACTTGCGCATGCGCAGTCACTATTTCCCCCCCAAGCATGCTAAAAAGCGGGAGGATCCAACATATTACCGGGAGACCGGGACATAGGATCAAAAAGCGGGATACTCCCGCTAAATGCGGGAGGGTCGGCAACCCTGAATTATGTTCACTTGCTAATTTTCCAATTAGGTTATAACCTAGTGTCTAAGCTAGAAAAGAACTTGAAATCACAAATTACCCACTACATTATTATATGTATACAGTATTGTTTTGTATTTTTTTTCTAAGAAAGAGGTGGTAGAGGTCCCTTAATTTGGGTTTCCTAGGCCTCTAAAGGCCCATACACACTGTGCGACTTTGAGCGGCTTTCTGCTCAAAACCGCCCAGTGTGTATGGCCCGGCGATGAGCACTGCTGCGTGCTCCCACAACATCGCCGGGAAAGCCGTTCATCTGCTAGTTATACCAGCAGATGAGCGGCTTTCAGGACGGCTGTGCATAGCGCTCTGCTATATAACGCCGTCCTCCCCCCTTCCGTCGGTGCTGGGCAGGGGGAAAGCCGCTCAGTGTGTATGCACTGAGCGGCTTTCCCCCGCAGCGATGAACGCGATCATCGCTGTCCATAAACACTGGGCATAGTCGCCCAGTGTGTATGGACCTTAAGAACCTCAGAAAGGACCTGATGGTACTAGACCAGAACCCTGTGATTATCCTACAGAACCACCATAAGTGTCACAGGGGGAGCCCCTCTCGTTACAGTTCATCTAACATCTATCACTGATCAGAGTATAATCTACAGTATCGATTCCATAGTTAAAAAGGCTTTTGATGGAGAAAGTCTGGCTTTTTCCTAAATGGGGACAGGAGTGTTAAGTAGACCAAATACCCTACATGTGTTGTATAGTGCAAGGTACCTCTACTATTATTAGGTGTACCAAAGCCAGAGACTCCTCAAACAAATGTAATAATGGGCATGGACACTGCTGGATAAGTATAGATTAAAATGTATTTAAAAAAGAAAATCACAACAGATAAGAAGGTAATGTTACAGTAGGCCTAGGATGTGTACTTTGTATTATTCTTAGGACTGAGTGCTCTGTGATATGTCAGCGACTAACCGGCCTATTGATTATATCCTGTCATTTAAATGCAGCTGGAAAATCATATTGCAAACTTATTTTGTTCACACAAATTTGGCGATAAATTCTTAAGTCGCAGATATTAGGGGGAAAAAATTGCACAGAAAAGGGTTTCTGAGCAATATAATACCCCTTTTACACCAAAATCCCTGGTCGGACCCTGGTCTTTGAACACGGGAGTTTCCAGGGTTGGACCCAGCTTCAGACACCATTTACACAGCACTGTGACCCAGGTCTGCACCGTTTACACTGAACCTGGGTCAGCCCTGCTTTTCCCTATGGATGACATTAAAAATGTCCATTTTAGGACCAATAAACTGCCATCCAACCTTCCCTCAAATATTTTAAATAAAAATTAAAAGACATGACAAGTTAGCATTGAAAAATGTTGGTTTGTTTAAATATTTTTCAAAAAGTTTTATTCAGTGCTCAAGCACACATAGCGGTATAATAGTGCAGCATCATCCATGTGCTCCCCCCAGCCCCTTCCCCTGCAGCAGCAGACCGAATCTCCCATGTGCTCCCCCCAGCCCCCCCCCCCCCCCAAAAAATATATAAATGATACTGCATCCAATTATGAATTCTGTGTGCACTGCTCATATCCTTCCTGGCTGCTGTCTTTTGCCACTGCAGCGCACTGTAGAAAGGCATCCAGCACTTCTGGTATCCTTTCAGCACTACCTGGATGTCCCAACCTGGGTTGGGACCATTTACACCGCCTATGACCCAGATCCAACCAGTGTCCAACCCTGGTCAGGACCTGGGTAGGAGACCAGTGTTACTGGACCTGGGTTGGCGCCTTTTACACTAACGCTGACCTGGGTCCAACCTGGGTTATTCCTTGGTGTAAATGGGGTATTAAATATTCTCTAGTGTGTATGCTCAATGCCCCCACGGCTGAACATGTAGATCCATTCTCTTCACCCCAAATCTTTCCATCCAGCTCATGCTTCTAGTAGAGGGTACACATGGTGAGATATGCACTTTGTTTCTATTTGATTTTTCTTATAGAAGCAAAATCAAATTGAAATCGAATGGTTTTTGTACATTCGATGCAGATTCGATCCCATTGCGCACGCTCGTGTAGTGTAAATCGAATAGAAAAATAGTCCAGATCTATACTACATAGTCAAAATCGAATGTGAACACTGTAACCGACCCAGATCGAATAGGGGTCCAATAGAAAGTGAAAGCTCACAGTGTGTACACACTTTAATCCCTCCATCCTGACCCACATATCTGCCCTGCCCTCCCCCCCCTTTCCCTGTGTACTTAACTGGTTATAACAAACTCACACTTATCCATTATCTATTCAATTCATAACCCCTCATACACCATTGCCACTTCATTTTGACACTCAGAGCCCACATTACATTATCATCAGACTTTACAGCCCCCTTTATTGGTCCTGCAGCTGAATACAGATGGCAGTTTTTAAGTTAAGGTCCATATGCACTGGGTGATGTTGCCGAGCTTGTATGGACAGCGATGAACGTTGGCATTGCTCGGGGGGAAGCTGCTTAAAGCATACACACTGAGCTGCTTACCCCTGCCCGGCACCATCAGCGGGGGTCGGACGGCTGTCCATAGCGCAGCGCTATGGACAGCCGTACACAAAGCCGCTCGTCTGCTGGTAATTCTGGCATCTGCGCTCACCGCTCATCACTGCCCTGTACACACTGGGTGGCTTTCACATGAAAGTCGCCCAGTGTTAGCCTTGTTTTAGGTGTTACCCCAATCCTCTGCACCAGTTTGCCAACAGTACCTACAAATGCTGAATGTTTTGTATATGTGTGAATAAAATTGTGTGCGGTAGGATGGAGCAAATCTCCAGCTAAGGCCCCCGTACACTATTACACACAAACACAAAAATTCCCAGATCCTACATAAAAATGTTAACACATTTCATATATATGTCAGTGATTTGCAGATGATGATCAGCAATTGCAGGTCTCCTGTGCACTAAAAGGGTCATCATTTTACTAGCAATGGTCTGCAAATCTGCTAATTATTACCATGCAATAGCTATCCTGCAGCTTCAGCTAATCTGTGAAATTCAACATGAACAGCCTGATTTACCAATGCCAATCACTTTTTAGTCAGTCTGTAAAACCCTTACATCATAGATTTTGTTTACACAATGGGTGATTTTTAAAGCGGAAATCATTTACACTGCAAAAAAAAAACAGTTTGGTTTTGCAGTGTAAATGATTGCTGCTTTAAACAAACTGGAGATTTCTTACCAAATATCAAACTTTCTGAATCTCTCATCCTATTACATTTCTCCCAATATGTTTTGGATACAGGGGCAGATTTATTAAGCTTGGAGAAGAGATAAACTGGAGATAAAGCGGAGAAAAGGTAAAATTAGATAAAGCACCAGCCAATCAGCTGTGTTTGGAAAAGACAATTGGGAGTTGATTGGCTGGTGCTTTATCTCCTTTTACCTTTTCTCCACTTTATCTCCAGTTTATCTCTTCTCCAAGCTTAATAAATCTGCCCCAAAGTGTCTGGAGATAAAGTACCAGCCAATTGGCTCCTAACTGCCATGTTACAGGCTGTGTTTGAAAAATGGCAGAAAATGTCTGTCCACATTCTCTCTTTCCAAGTCTTTGTACATAGACCAATGTGGTGCCCATTTATTAACAGTTTAGCTCTAGCCAATCAGCTCCTGTCATGTTTTTGAGAAATTACATTTGGGGGCTGATTGTCTGGAGAACCATTCTTCATAAGCAACATGTGTTAAATGGCTAAAACTGATTTAAATATTGGGCCCTGTATCTTTTCCCCCTAAATCTCTCACCAAGCTTTCATGAATCTCCCACAAAGTGATAGGTAGGACATACAGCTCATGTGCAGCTAACTCCAACTGCCCCCCGCATGCCACACACAGTGAGAGGAGGTAGGGAGAGATATACCATGCCATGTAGAAATTCAGATGATAAAGTACCAGCCAATCAACTATTTTTAAGTAGCTGATCGTTTGGTACTTTATCTCTCTCCCTGCTTTTATAAATCTCCCCCTTAGCTGGAATAACTGCCCCAAAAAGCTCACTTACCATGATCTTCCTGACGGCTCCATCTTCTCTGGTCCTCCTGGAGCCGTCTTAACTCCCTTCTGCTCATTTCGATGTCTGAAATAAGAGCACAAATAAGTGAAAAATAAGTGTTCAGGAAAGCACAGATGTTATGGTGCTCTGAACAGCGTGATCCTGTCAAAAAAGTGCCGGAAGTAAAACACTAGCAGTCGATGCAAACTAGTTAGCTCTTCCAGTGGCAGTCTCTGTCTACATCCACAAGTGGACCAACTGACAAAATGCCACTGATTATGGGATGGCAAGATGGCCGACCTGCTGATGTCACTGCAGCCAGGCGGCCATGTTTGTTACTGGCATTGAGGAAATCAACAACTGAGTATCTGTAATTCTGGTGAATTGAGCTAACTATTGTTACTGATAAGTTTACAGATGTTAAAGATAGACAAGCTTAGATGCCCAAAACTTCATTTATTGTGATGGTTTAATTGGATGTCTCAAATACATGTTTAGACAGTTAAAAAACAGATGCCCGATTGAATTGTATCCCCTCAATGTTGGAATACTGTTAATTTGAAGAGAATCTATTTTGACACTTTTCTCAAAGATCTTTTGGTTTAGTCATTTTGGAGTTGTAGCGCTTATCAATGAAAATTGCATTACACTGGGCTCATCATTCCTCAGGCATTCACCAGTGGGATCAGGATTTTGGTGAGTGTTATGTGTAGTCTGATTTTAATAAACAAATGATATATATATATATATATTTATGTGTGTGTGTGTGTGTGTGTGTGTGTTGTGTGTATATATATATATATTTATGTGTGTGTGTATATATATATATATATATATATATATATTTATGTGTGTGTATATGTGTGTATATATATATATATATATATATATATATATATATATGCAAAAAGAGTAGAAAAGACGTACCAATGAGCACAAAGTAACATAATTTTACTGATCAAATAAAGCGCACATACACAGGGGTTAAAAGTATAATGCTTGCCAGCCAGATCATAACACCATCACAGCCAGGATACTCCTCTGGCTGGCAAGCATTATACTTTTAACCCCTGTGTACGTGAATTTTATTTGATCAGTAAAATTCTGTTACTTTGTGCTCATTGGTGCGTCTTTTCTACTCTTTTTGCAAGATTCCCCATGTCTGGATCTATGGCACGATCCTAAAGAAAAAGACTGCACACACTGGGATTTGATGTGGAATTATTGACACTTAACACTGAGGACTTTTTGCGCTGGGTATATTCTTTGTTTATATATTTATATATATTTATGTGTGTGTGTATATATATATATATATATATATATATATATATATATATATATATATATTTATGTGTGTGTATGTATGTATGTATGTATGTATGTATGTATATATATATCTATATATATATATATATATAGATATATATATATATATACTATATATATATATATATATACAGTCCCAGCGTGGGTGTTGCACACCAAAGAAACTTCTATGAATCCGTGTAAAACAGGGTTTATTACAGCAACGTTTCGATGTCAGCGCGACATCGTCATCAGGCTTGTTTATATATTTATATATATTTATGTGTGTGTGTGTGTATATGTATATATATATATATATATATATGTGTATATATTTATGTGTGTGTATGTATGTATATATATCTATATATCTATATATATATATATATATATATATATATATATATGTATGTATATGTGTGTGTGTATATATGGCTGGAAGAATACAACGGCACTCGGAGGACTTTCAAATAAACAAAGTGTATTCACAGGTTAGTGTCCAACGTTTCGGGATGCTTACACCCCTTTGTCAAGGTACAGAGGTGAGAGGTGTGTGTGTGTGTATATATATATATATATATTTGTTTATTAAAATCTTAATTTGATTTATCAAAATATATATATACCCAGGGTTAAATAGGACACGCTGCTTGCGGGCGTACCTGGGGTTGTGGGGGTGCGGTCATACCTGCTGATGCAGCTGGGGTGGGATGCGGGCTGACCCGCTGCCCTGGAGGGAGGGAAGGGGTTAGGGCAGCGGTATTGATGGGGGTGGTGCAGACCCGCTAATGGGGAAGGAGATTTGCAGACGTACACACTGGGGGGGAGGGGGTGCGGGGAGACTTGCTCGAGTGGGGTGCGGGCAGATCTGCTGGCAGGGGGATGGGGGGTTGCAGACAGACAAGCCTCGGGGGGGGGGGCTAGGAGGTGCTGGCAGAGGGGGGGGGGGGGGGGCTGTGCGGGCAGAACTGCTGCCGTGGGGGAGGGAAGGGGGGCTGGCAGCGGTGTTGATGGGGGGGGTGCAGACCCGCTGATGGGGGGTTTGTGTGCGGGCAGACCCGTTCGCAGGGGGGGGGTTTGGTTGGGTGCGGGCAGATCCGCTCGTGCGCACGCGGGGGGGGTGCGGGCAGATGGTGGGCATGTATTGTAGCCCTGGCTGGGCAGGGGAAGTGTATATCGCTGGTCTTTTGCCTAGGGGGGGGGGGTGGTGGGTGTGTGTATAATGCTGGGCGGGGGGGGGGGGCCTTAGGCAGAAACTGTGTGTATAACTCTGTCAATCACTTTCGTAACCCCGCCCATCGTTATACACACAGGGGATGAGTGACCGATCTTTCTAAATGTATAAGACACATAGGTCATCATCCCTGTCAAAATGGATGGATTGACCTTAATACCAACTTTCAAGGTGCCCATACACTATGCAATTCTCCCCTTAGTGAAGTCACATACAATGCTTCGTTTTGGTGTCCATGTTGACATTCGAAAAAACTTTTGACTGTCGACCTTTTGCTTGTGTCGACCTAATGACCCTGCTGACCTAGTGGTGTTGACCTAATGCTTGTCGACCTAGTTCTTGTCTATCCTATGATCCATACCCTTGTTAAGGGTGGAACAGACATTAGCACTTTATAAAATGTTAAAGTACACATCACATGCGATTCCCTACACGGATTGGAACTAGACACAATGCGATGTAGTACAAAAATACCTGCCTGCACATCATGTATTGCCCTCAGACCAAAGAAGTGCACCTATAAACTATATCTAATGTGTCTGCATCTGATGCCTTGTTTGACTGAATTGCATGATGGGTAACAAGGGGTGTGGGATTATTGGCTACACATCACCGTTTGTTTCCTATTTGTGAACCTGCTTGTTCCCTGTTCTTGCTTTGCTGGCTGCATTGTTCTGCCCTGAGAACTACAGTTGCAATGTGAAACAAATCAATATTAAGGCTGATCCAGTGATAATTTGCTTGATGATGCCAGGCAAGAATGTGGCATTGAAGGCCGACTGCCCAAGGTAATGGTTTAATAGCAACGCATTCATTACGAACAGCTTAATTAATGTTACCTATGCAGCCTAGAAAAAGTTTATCTGTAATACCCAAAGCATTTCTCTTATTTAAGGTCTATTCTAAATTTTGAAACAATGTCCAAATTGGGAAAATGCCTTGAATTTGTGGCTGTGATTGAATACCGGTGTAGGCCTCATGGCAGAGAGTTAAGCGGGATGTGCTGTGGGATGGGGTTGGTGTCTGCAATCAATACACTCTTGCAAGCATGGAAGAGGAACGGTTTTAAAAGTTTTTTTTATTGAGTTTGAAACGTTTTTGGGATGGTGTCAACTAATGATGCAATTCCACAGCTCCGGCATTTTATGTTTTTTAGAGGTAAAGTTCTTGCCTCATCCACAGTCAAAGTCCAAGTACCAAAATTGAGTATTCTTTGGAAACTAATTTGGCATTAGTTAATTGATTAGAAGGGGTAAATTTAGTAAGATAGGAGTTCTATTGAAGATGGGATGTTTCCCATACTGTAGCTGCCAATTGTATTGTATCTATTATTTTCTAGAAGGTGATAAATAAATAAGTAGAATCTGGTTGCTCTTGGCAACATCCTATCTTTAATAGAACTCGCATCTTCGTAACCGTACCCTAGTGTCTCTGATGCAGAACAAGGTAGCCGGATGGTCCTCTATCCATACCTTCTGTACACATCATTTGTGTAGATCATAAACCTGTGGACACTGGGGTAAATGTATGAAGCAGTGATGAGAGTGGAGACGTTGCCTATGGAAACTATTCTGTGGCTTTGTATACTTTTATAGTATGCAAATGATAAATGTTATTTCAGTGCTGATGGGTTGCCGTGGGTGATTTCTCCACTTTTATCACTTCTTCTTACATTTACCCCTAGGAACACCATCTACACACAGTCACTTAGGACTCATTTCAGCAAATTGTTTCATATGGAAAAACGTTGTGGCCCTTTGTGTGTGGTTTGAAATAATTAGTGGCGTATTTACAGTGGGTGCAGGAGATTAAACTGCTATGGGGGCTGCGGGCGCCCGAGGATCCAGCAGTCAATCCCCTGCAACCTTTTGGGTTTTCTTTTCCTTATTTTTTCAATTAATTCTGCAGTACCGCTCACTGAGTTAGGTCTGGCAGCCCTTCCTCTTAATAAAGGAGGTGGGAGGAGGCAGGATACAGACACGGCAGGCTGTGTATGGCACCACACTAGAGGGCGCTGCGGCTGACTTCTTCAATTGCTGAGCGAACCCTGAGATTGTGTACCAGGTCCAGCGGGATCCCAGCCCCCTGCACATGAGGAGCATATCCCTGTAATGCTGCACTCAGCACTGTGCGTGGGGACGTTGGAGGGAAGGAGACTGTCAGATTCAGAGCTCCTCCAGTACAATCAGCGATGCATTACAGCAGGTATTTGGTTGGGGCTGGCTGCACACACCCTTTGCAATGCTCACAGGTCAGCTCCTGAACCAAGAAGCAGGTAGCTGGCTTGGGGGGGAGGGGGGGGTGTGCACTGGAACTGGAGGAGCTGCCTCTCCTTCTTTACACCCACCTCTTCCAGTGCATCACATTTTGCCCTCACTGCCAGGCTACATGCACCCCCCCCCCATCTTCCAAATGTGCCTGTCCCCCCCCCCCCCCCACACGCTAACCTTCCCCCTCCTCCTATATAGTTCAGATGTTAGAAAGCTTAGGTAGTTGGTCAGACATCGGGGTGGAGGAGGCACTGCATTATGAGGTGATTTTAGCTCATATTCATATGCCACATTAACAATATATAGAATGTATTTCTGATTAATTTAATGGGTACTTGTTTCCTAGCACGGCGCCTGTCGTAGGTCATCGCATACCTTAAGTTAAGGTATGCGATGGACGCGACCGACGGGATTTCAGGGCTATTTTTAGCCTTTTCCCCGACAATTAAAAAATCGCGTCCATCGCATGCCTTATGTTAAGGCATGCGATGTGACCGATGCGATGGACGCGATTTTACATGGCGAACAATGTTAAATGGGTCAATGGACCCAATTTTTCATTGTATACCCACCTTTATGGGTATTTTACATGAGAAATGCCCCCCCCCCCCCATTGTTAACGCCACCCCACGATGAACGTCAACCCGAAGCGTGGCGAGCGCACCGAGCCCGCGAGGGGCGGCGGTACGAGTCCTCCGACCTTTTCATACCCCACTATCCACGTCGGCGTGGAGTTGACTCTATATAGTGTGGCGAGCGCAGCGAGCCCGAAGCTTGGGGAGCGCAGCGAGCCCCGCGAGGGGACGCGTAATACCTGTGAAGTAATGCGCGTCCCCTCGCGGGACGCGCTTTGCTCGCCACGCTTTGGGCTCGGTGGCTCGCTGCGCTCGCCACACTATATAAAATCAACTCCACGCCAACGTGGATAGTGGGGGTATGGAAAGGTCGGAGGACGCTGGCTCGCCGCGCTTCGGGTTGGCGTTGATCGTGGGGTGGCGTTAACAATGGGGTGGGGGGCATTTGACCCATCAGGGTTGGCAAACAATAAAAATTGGGGTCTGGGGGCCATTTAACTTTGTGTCCAATGTAAAATCGGGTCTCAGGGACCCTTTTACATTGATTCCAGTGTAAAAATCGCGTTGATCGCATCGCATACGATTTGGTTGCATGCGATGCGATGGGCGCGATTTCGGGGGGTCCCGATGGACCCAATTTTTATCGCTGGCGCCGTGCTAGGAAACAAGTACCATTTAATGTTATCTTCATTGAAAAAAATGGGGCTTTTCTTTAAAAAATAACAAAATATCGAAGACCCCAAACTTTTGAACGGTAGTGTAACTGTTTATAAATAAATAATAAACTCTGAATCAGGCCCACAGTGACGATACTGGTTGCAAAGTGCCTTCAAGCGAATGTTCCGGAAGCACTGTGTGTCCATTCTGATGAATTAAATCCCCCCCAATAAATCTGGACTTACTGTATCTCTGTGAGTATAAATAGCTTGCAACATGATTATTCTTAGGGGGGTTTGAAATCCTAAACTGGGAAAATCATGCATTTGTGTTCTTTTAAACATATTCATTTTTTTTGGTTTTGCTTTTATGTTCTGGTAACATGTTGTACAGTATAGACAGTTTGTTGTGTGGTGTAGACTGGTATAAATGTTACAGGGGTGTACACACAGTGCAATTCATTTTCTATTCAATCACAATTCGGTCAGGACTGGATGTGCACATTCGGGTCAGACTATATAGGACAGAACTGTTCTATATAGTCTTGCCTGACATCTATTTTCTATTCAGTTTCGATTCCGCAGGGCTACGTATTGGGACCGAATGCTTCTGAAACCCTTTCGATTTACACTATATAAGCAAAATCAAATAGAAAATTTGTCACAATCGAACTGTGTGTACTGGCAGTTTATTTCCATGGTGTATGTTAAGAACGTTACGTATTTGCTCTGTTTTGACAAGTGTGACTTTTTATGACAAGTGACTTCTTTTGTTTAGATAACAATTCCAGCTACTTACACTTTTCTTGAATATGATCATTGTTTAGAGGTCTTTTTTCCTTTGTCATACAATTGTATTTGTCATCATGGAACACATTTTCTGGTGCCTCCTTAATGCCTGAAGTACAGGTTATACGGCCTACACACATGCCGATATTAAGACATTTTCTAAGCGATTTTGCTTAGTTTGGCAAAGTCGCTTAGCAAATGCCCTCACATCGGTGTATGTGTGGGGGCTGTATCGGCATCCGTGCGCGTCCCCACGCGTCTTTATCGCTGGCCGAGATTGATGGACAGTGTCCATCAATCTCGGCATCGGCAGTGTTCTCCCACCGGAGAACACTGGCTCTGTCTGCTCGCTTAGCACACAGAGCTGACCGCTCGCTCTGTGTGTGGGCTGTCAGCTCTGTGTGCTAGGCGATAGCGGCACAGCACAGCCCGACCTAGCATAGCTAGGTCGCTCTACACACATCGGCATGTGTGTAGGGCCCATTAGACAGACGGCATCAGCCCTATACCACAGAATGTTGCTTTCTGCTTGTAAACCCCCCTCCCCCATATTTAATATACTTTGTTCACAATTGTTGCTGTATTCAGACTGCTTGATATTTGCAAGGCTGCCGATCAGACGCGCAGTATGGTGTTAGTTCTTATGCCTTATGGGTCACGTGATAATGTTGGTGTTACAGTGGTTTGATGACCACTAGAGCTAGACTGGTTAGATGCTGTGTGTGACTGTAATATATGGTGTTGGTCTAAAAGGGTATGGATCATTGGGTAGACAGCATTAAGGTCGACATGCGTAAGGTCGACACAAGCATTTGGTCGACATGGGGTTTTTCACCTTTCTTTTTCCCGAATTTTGACACAGTCGACATGGACACTGAAACTTTGCACCGCATCCCCTCTCGTGGCTCGGGCACACTATTTTTGGACATGTTGACTCCAAAAAAATGTGAAAAACACCATGTCAACCTTTTGACTGTCGATCTTCCCCATTTTGACCTAATGCTTTGCTTGACCGAATGACCCTGTCGACATTCAGTCATGTCGACCTTAATGCTTGTTGACCCAATGCTTGTAGACCTAGTGACCGTATCCTAAAATATCTATCCCAGGATAATGTAACTAATCTTAGTAATATACCTGTCTATGGTTAGAATATTTCTATCTCTAAGATTCCACCATCTAGCTACCGCAGACCTCTTTCTGTAAAGTCATGCAATGTCAGTAGGCCGAGATGAGTAAAGTCTCTGATAATTTCGCACTCACGAGAACCTTTTCCATTTACTACAAGAGCTGTGCAAGATCAGCTTATTAATGTGGAAAAACCCCTCCATGGAACAGCTTTAGTATGTGATGTCTGTAGAGCTCCCTGCTGTACATCTGCTTGGTGTCACAACCAACAAGACATTACTTCTACATGTACCATGCATATTACAGTACCTGTGGGAGGTCTTAAAATGCTGCCAGAGACTTTAATTAGAATAATATAGATGGCATACTAGTCACCATTAATATTAGAATGAGTTATATTAGAATGTAACCAAGTTGATAGTCTCTAAGCTCTAAAGAGCAGGGCCCTCTCTCCTCGTGTGCTTTTCTAAGAATATATCTCTGCCACTGTTCTAATTGCATCAGTGTTCGCTGCTACAACTGTCTTTTTTTTTACCATGTACTGTACTTGTACTAATTTGCATTTGTACGGTAAATCACTATTTTCTTTTGTTCTTTTGATCATCTTTGTATTGTCAGGCGCTGCGGAACCCTTGTGGCGCCATATAAATAAATGATAATAATAATTCCAGGAACCACGTGAAATGGGCAGAAAATAGCTTTATATAATCAGGAAACAGGTGGTTGTTGGCTGCCTGCATCAGATGCCTTCTACCGACCTGGTGCTACTGGCTTTGTATTTGGATTAGTATTGTTGGGTTGCTTTGCGCATGCTTACATGGCAATGTTTCCTCTTGAGCCGCCCGCTAGGATCGCGTAGTATAGCATATGTGGTCCTTTTGCAGGCTACATACGAGGCTGGATTGAAGAGTAATGCATCCATGGCAGTTTTTTATTTGTGAACACATTTGAACACTATTTTTCTTGTACATGATAGCTCAGTTTATCCTCTATGTAATTCACTATTCACTTTTCAACGTAGTCCCCATCCCTTTCTACGCATGTGCACCAACCCTTGACGAGTCAGGCAAACCCATCGGAGAAGAAAGCTGGTGGTTGTTCTCGACACCAGGACCGAACTGCAGCTTTCACCTCGTCGTCAGAGTTGGAGTGTTGGCCTTTATTGTGCTCTGTCATTACTGGGAAGAGGTGAAAGTCGCAGGGTGCAAGGTCAAGGCTGTACGACAGTGTGGCAGAACCTCCGTGAACTGCAGGTGCTGTAACCCTCTTCCCAAAGATGAAAGATCACCTTAGGGTTGCAGCACTTGCAGGCCTCGGAGTGATGCGCACGGGGCCGTACATCACATTGGACCTGCTGTTAAATGCATGCAATTTGCCGACTTTTTATGTGATTGGTCACTGCAGTCCCATAAAAAGTGTCCAAATTGCATGCATATCTCCTAGCATAGGGACAGCTTTTATCTTCTCACCCTGTTACGTGTATATATATATTTATTACTATAGCACATGGATATTCTGCAGTTGGATTTATAACTATATTGACATTATTGTATTCCTTTCTGTCTATTGGCAAGTGCTTTGATCACACAGCTTCTGCACAGGGATTTGCAGCGTGATAATAATTATAGTATCGCTAACTGTAGTGGTTCAACCACTCTTATGCTGGGTACACACCAGGACGACTAGGGCCCGATCCCATCAATCTAGATCCAATTCCGACCAATTGGATGTAGATTGTGTCCTGATCGGGCCCTTTTCTGACCTGGTGTGGACCGATACCGATCCGATGCGCGGTCCCGCGGGTCGGTCGGACGTTATTGAGATCCTACCTGCTGCAGGTAGGATCTCAATGACGACCATACAGCCGGGTGCGGGTCGGCATCGGATCGGACCCGCTCACGGTGCACATCGTGAGCGGGTCGTGCCCCCCTGCGTCATCGTGAGCGGGTCGGATGAGCCACTGACGACCCGCTCACGATGTGCATCGTGAGCGGGTCGTCCTGGTGTGTACCCCACATCAGACATCATGACATAATTTTAACTAGATCGGAGCATCTTCACAGTTTTTGTCATTTTCACCAAAAAAATGAAACTTCAGGCCTCTTGCTAGAACAGAAAATGTTTACTCAGATCATAAAGCTTTTGCACGTTTCTTATTCAGGTCAAGTCACAACTTTACCACACTAGCCGATTTTGAATTTCTCAATTTCAGTTTTTTCACTCCGCCCTACTGTGGAACCCTTGTGGCACCATATGAATAAAGGAGAACAATAACAATAATGATTATAATAAATATTCCTCAGGGAATTCTAGTCTCTCGAGAACATGAATTATCTATTATTTTCTCTATGGAATTCTACTTGGGGCGATATTTGCCTACTTTGGTGTCGCTTGGAGAGGAGACTGATTTTAGCCCGGCTTCCTCCCCAAACTGCCTCAAATGGCGGCTTCAAACTCCCTTCTCCAGGGAAATGTGGAACAGCGGGCAGGAGGTCCGGGGTAAAATTGCGGGGTACTTGCCAACCTTTCCGTGAGACAGGGAGGCGGATGCAATTTTCAGGAGCCTTGCGGCCATTATGGGAGCGTAGGCAAGTATGACTTGGGCACTGCATACACGTAATGGCCTGGTGTAGTGTTTAGCTGTTCTCTTGTACAATAGATTGGAAATTGTACATGCGTTTTATTTTTTTAATGAAGTTAAGGGCCCTACATACGCAGAGATGTGTGCCAGAGATACATAACGGGAGATTCAGCACAAGAGATTTCACTCTTGTGGCTCATTTCAGACAATGGGGTTTATTCTAGTTCATTCTTTCTGACAAAATCCTTCTTAGATGGACAAAACCATGTGCACTGCAGGGGGGCAGATGTAACATGTGCAGATAGAATAAGATTTGGGTGAGTTATTTTGTTTCTGTGCAGGGAAAATACTGACTGCTTTATTTTACACTGCAATATAGATCTCACTTTGAAGAAAAACCCCACCCAAATCTAATTCTCTCTGCACAAGTTACATCTGCCCCACCCGCAGTGCACATGGTTTTGTCCATCTAAGAAGGATTTTGTCAGAAAGAATGAACTTGAATAACCCCCAATGAGCCACATACAGAGAGATTTGTGTCAGAGATTCAAATTGGGAGATTCAGCACGGGAGATTTCAAATCTGTCACAGAAAGTGAAGTAAAACACTGCATTTCATCACAAAATGTTATTATTACTAAACACATCTAGCACATAACTAATGTCTTCTTTAATAAGTATTCTTTCACCTCCCCCTAATATTGCCCCCCCCCCCCCCAAAAAAAAAGTTAATCATTGGCGGTGGCTAGTGCCCCCCCCCCCCCCCCCCCCCCAAAAAAAAAAAAAAATGTAATCATGGCGGCTAGTGGTTCCCCCAGAACCAAACACCCCCCCCTCCATATGTCAACTTTTAAACGTTGGTGGTACAGTGGGAACGTACATAAAAAAAATACTTACCAAGTCCGGGGTCCAGCGTCTCGTCCTGTCATAGACAATAATTTTGTAAAATAAAAAAATGGCATGACCAGCCCCGGGCTTTTTGAGTGGTCCTGGTTCCCAAAATCCAGAGGACAAAGTGCGTGGGGTCCCCCGGATCTTGGGGACCAGCACCAGGCTCTTGAGCTGGCCCTGGTTTCCAAAATACGGGGGACAAAATGAATAGGGGTCCCCCATATTTTGGAGACCAGCACCAGGCTCCACTAGCAGGGGGTGTAATGCCATAGCCAGGGGACACGCTTGATGGTGTCCCGTGGCCAAAGCATTACCCACCCTAACTAGTCAGCCCAGGCCGGGAGTTTTTGGGGAGGTGGGGACCCCCCAAATAAGGGGGTCCCCCCTCTCCAGGGCACCCCAGGCCTGGGCTGCAGCCCGGGGCTATCCCCTGCACCCCTGGGCGGTGGGTGCAGGGTTGATAGCTTAACAGTAATATTGTCTTTTACAGTAGGACTACAGGTCCCAGCAAGCCTGCCCCACATGCTGGCACTTGGGAGAACCACAGGTACCAGCATGTGGGGCATTAAAGGCCAGTCGGTACCTATAGCCCCCCTGTAAAGGAAATATTAAAATAAAACACAAACACAGATGTTTTAGTATTTTATTAACTGCATCTGGTCTTCACCCAGGGGGGCTCCTGCCCCCCCCCCAGGGCTTCTGCGGTGTCTTCACCTGGGGGCAGCGCCCCCCTAAGCTCTTTTGCATGGCCGCCGCCTCCCAGGGCTTCTGCCTCTTCATCTTTGTTCTTCACCTGGGGGCGGCGGCCTTTTAAGCTCTTTTGCATTGGCCGCGCCTCCCAGGACTTTGGGAGCTCTTCTCTCCTCCTCCGCCGTCGGACTGACTGCCCCTACCCTGTCTCGAGCTGGCTAATATAGCCAGCTCGAGGGGGCGGGGCAATGACACGGCGAGCCGTGATTGGCTGGACGCGGCCATTTTGAAATTTGAATTATTATTATTTTTTTTACATATCCTCCCGATGCCGCCGCGCTGCCGCCGAGAGGAGAGGTGAGGTGGGGGTGCTACTGCTGGTGGGGGAGGGGGGTCAGGGGTGGCGGCGGCAGGGGCGGCGGCGGCGGGTTCTGCCGTGTCTGCAGTCGCTCGCCCTGCTCATCTGCCCGCAGCCACACATGCTGGAGATGAGCAGGAGCTTTCTGAGCGACTGCTCTGAATTGAACAGCCCGTCCGTTCTGAATCTATGACAGATTCAGAACGGCGGGTGCGCGCATGTAAATCGCAAAGGTCAGAGTTAATGTAACAAGATCCTACTTATGTTACAGTGAGCAGTCGCTGACATATTTGTGTACATTGTTACAACTGCATTGGTAAGAAGTGAGTGCAATATTTTCTGGCGACCATATATACAGTATGTGTGTGGAGTGTTTTCATTCTGTATAATTTATGTTTATTATTTGTACAGTGAGTTTATATATGTTTTTTATTTAATAAATATGAAAGGTCTGTATATTTTTGAGGTTTAAATTTCTATGCTCCTTGTCTGCCTCTAATGCTGTGTACACACGGTGAGATTTGACATGAGATTTTGACTATATAGTCGTATGCAGATCGCACAGGTTTTTTACCTTGTGATCCCGATGCGCGCTCACATGACAGCACAAATCGACACCCAGATAGACAGGGCAGCAATGACTATAGTGCAAATCTAATGCAAATTGTATGTAAAAAGTACAGAGATAGCAAAGATTGTATAGCAATCTTAGGTGCGTACACATGTACAGATTTTCTGTCTGATTTATCTGGTGGGAACAAAAACCTGGAAATGTATGGGAGCATATGACAATCAAAAATTTGTTCCCAAACACTAGAAAACAGACAGTGATCATTCAGACAAATTGTTTAATCGTTCTGATATAACAAATTTATCAAAACATATATATATTTTTTTTTTAACCAGTTTTCCTGCATTTGGGTGGAAATTTTTGATGGTCAGTTGCTCCCATACATTTCCAGGTTTTTGTTCCCACCAGATAGATCAGACAGAAAATCTGTACGTGTGTACGCACCTTTAAGTCGAAGAGCAAGGGAATCTCACCCACTGCTAATTCATTTGTATCTATATGAACAACCTATGACATTTCTCATTATACTCTGGTTATTAAGGCTTATTAGGTCTCTATATTCTCAGATCAATTCTATTTTATATTTGGGCTTTTAATTCTCTACAGCTATTGTTATTTCCCAGGGAAACCCTTTCCTTCAACAAGGGAATAATGTTGTATTGGGCATCATTTAATAGTTACCAAGTAGTTGCTATTTGTCTTTACTGTGGCATCCCTTTAACATATGGTAAATGGTTCTCCAGACATTGTATATGACTAACTTTATTATTATTACTAGCCAAATAAATAGCAGTGTGAAGTCGCCGATAACCTCTGTTATACTATTGCAGGGGTAGCCGACTCCAGTCCTCGAGAGCTACCAACAGTTCACGTTTTCCAGCTCATCTCGCAGGTACACAGGTGCACTCATTACTGACTGACACATTTTAAAAGAGCCACAGGTGGAGCTAATTACTTCACTTGTGATTTCTGTGAGGAGACATGGAAAATGTTGGTAGCTCTCGAGGACTGGAGTTGGCTATCCCTGTACTATTGGATATAGCCACTGACCATATCGTGAAATACCGAGCAATCACTTCTCGGTGCACCAATGAGGACTACTGCATGTATCCAAAGGTGTATGATTCTCAGGGTAAAGAAACCCCAGAATGATCACACACCCTGCTGGAGACACATAGAAGTGTCTAAGTAGAATCCTATGGACGCTAGCAGTTTTAAGGAGGCCTGTTTCAGAGATGTATGCAAAATTTTTTTCCCCTGCAGTTATTTGCATTTTAAGTTACACTGAGCATGTGTTGTAATATCTTGCAACAGTGGTCACCGAGAGGATATGGGTCATTATAGTAGAAGTAGCAGCAAAATCGCAGCCATGTGCGTCTGCAGTCCAGTAGCAGCTGCAATGTTGCCAGTGTCTTAAATTTTGCGGCCATGCTGCGTGATTATAGGGCTGCCTACCTAGAACTTCGATAATCGTCTGATCTATTGCTACTGCAGCAAGATGCAACTACTATTATGGTGTGTAATAGTAACCTGCTGCATTACCACTACAGCGGTATCACTACTTCCAAGGCTGTGGTAGTGTTAGCAGCTCCAACTGCAAGTGAATCAGGCCTACTGTGCAGCAACTATGCTGACGGATGTGAACACTGAAATTAGATGGGAAGAATACATGAACGTACTGTAGTGCTTTTGATTTTGCCTTGCTAAACTTTAATAGGCCCAATGTTTTTCAAATGTGAAATGCAGGAATTTGGCATAACAGAGGGATTTAACCTTTGAACATAGTTGTGCAATCTTTCACTCTTTAAATGATTTTTTAACTACTAGTGACATTTGTAAGGAGACGTGGGGCAGCTCACAATAGCCGCCAATCAGTGGTCTGGATACTTAGAAACTAATGTTAGTAGAGCTTGTTGTGCCCAGCTTAGTGCTGTCTGTACAAACTACTATGAAATACTGTACTACCATAAAGCCAGAGAAGATGGAGATCTGTTTGTCACAGTAATGTGATGTTTGATCTCTGTCCTGCAATGTATGTGGATTCAGGGAAAGGGGTAGATAAAATACCTCTCCACTGCTTGGACTGTTCAGGTGTAGAAATCTTGACCAGTACTTTGACACTTTCATCATCTTCAACATCATCCATCAAAGCCTCATTTTGTGGGCTGCTGGAATGTAACACTGTAGGTTGTCCATTTACATGGTAAATGACCTTCTGGATCTGCAGACCGTTCTCTTTTATTTGTATGGCAATATTTCAAGCAGCTCTATGCACAAACACATTAACATATGACATCATACAGTAATAAATGGATAGGTTAGGCAGGATGAGTTTGCACAGGATGGGGCCTGTCCATAAGAGCGTATATGCTAAGGGGAGCCACAGCGAGCGAATGCATACTATGGGGGGCACAGCGAGCAAGTGCATACTATGGGGGGGCACAGCGAGCGAGTGCATACTATGGGGGGGCACAGCGAGCGAGTGCATACTATGGGGGGGCACAGCGAATGAGTGCATAGTAAGGGGAGCCACAGTGAGAGAGTGCATACTAAGGGGAGCCACAGCGAGAGAGTGCATACTATGGGGAGCCACAGCGAGAGAGTGCATACTATGGGGGGGGGGGACACAGGGAGAGGTTGCATACTAAGGGGAGACACAGCGAGAGAGTGCATGCTAATGGAAGCCACAGCGAGAGGTTGCATACTATGGGGAGGCACACCGAGAGAGAACTTGCTAAGAGGAGCCACAGTGAGAGAGTGCATACTAAGGGGAGGCACAGCGAGAGAGTACATGCTAAGGGGAGCCACAGTGAGAGAGTGCATACTAAGGGGAGGCACACCCGAGAGAGTACATGCTATGGGGAGCCACAGCGAGAGGTTGTGTACTATGGGGAGGCACACCGAGAGAGAACTTGCTAAGGGGAGCCAGAGAGTGCATACTAAGAGGAGCCACAGTGAGAGAGTGCGTACTATGGGGAGGCACAGCGAGAGAGTGCGTGCTAAGGGGAGGCACAGCGAGAGTGCGTGCTAAGGGGAGGCACAGCGAGAGTGCGTGCTAAGGGGAGGCACAGCGAGAGAGTGCGTCCTAAGGGGAGGCACAGCGAGAGAGTGCGTGCTAAGGGGAGGCACAGCGAGAGTGCGTGCTAAGGGGAGGCCCAGCGAGAGTGCGTGCTAAGGGGAGGCACAGTTAGAGAGTGCGTCCTAAGGGGAGGCACAGCGAGAGAGTGCGTCCTAAGGGGAGGCACAGCGAGAGAGTGCGTGCTAAGGGGAGGCACAGCGAGAGAGTGCGTGCTAAGGGGAGGCACAGCGAGAGAGTGCGTGCTAAGGGGAGGCACAGCGAGAGAGTGCGTGCTAAGGGGAGGCACAGCGAGAGAGTGCGTGCTAAGGGGAGGCACAGCGAGAGAGTGCGTGCTAAGGGGAGGCACAGCGAGAGAGTGCGTGCTATGGGGCGGCACAGCGAGAGAGTGCGTGCTATGGGGCGGCACAGCGAGAGAGTGCGTGCTATGGGGGGGGCACAGCGAGAGAGTGCGTGCTATGGGTGGGGGGGGGGCACAGCGAGAGAGTGCGTGCTATGGGTGGGCACAGCGAGAGAGTGCGTGCTATGGGGGGGCACAGCGAGAGAGAGTGCGTGCTATGGGGGGGGCACAGCGAGAGAGAGTGCGTGCTAAGGGGGAAACAGTGATTTCAGTGCGTGCTAAGGGGGAAACAGTGATTTCAGTGCATGTTTGAAGCTGATGAGGAAGTATATTTTAGGTGACTGGTATAAAGTGGCAAAAGTTTTGGAGGTGGGTGTGCGAGGAGGAACCCGTATTGGATGTAAGGCAGTGGTCAATGAGGAACAAAAGATATGACATATGAAAGACACAGAAATCAAGTTAGAGATAGATGTAGAGAGGGAGGATTAATTAAGGACTTTATATGCGAGGGTGATCAGCTTGATCTGGACTGAGTGGTAGAGGATGGGGTGGGGATGTGATGGCATCAGAGAGACAAAAAAAGAATGCTTAGTGCAGTAAGAAGTGACTTGCAAAGACTGACTGAATGGAGAGTTTGAAGAAGTTAATGATTAACAGTGGCAGATTAATCTAAAAATATGAGAAGTGAGGCAGCGGTACATTTCTGTGGTGCCAAGGTAATGGAGACCAAGTAGAATATGATGAGATGGGAATGGGTAAGGTCCATACAAGCTGGGAGATTTGCCCAGCGTGTATGGATAAAGATGATCGTGGAAAAAATAGCTGGGCTGAAAATTTCTCTGTGCATACACACTGAGCGATTTTTGCCCATTTTAGCGATTTTTTTTTTTTTCCCCTGGGGTGGACAACTTTCCATAACAGGATGCTATAAAAAGCCGCCCACTCCATCGCTCATCTAATAGTAATACCAGCAGAGAGCGGCCAGGCCAGCCCATATCAGCACTTACCACTCATTGCTGCCCCATACACACCGGGCGGCTTTCGAGCTGAAAGCGGCTCAAATGAGTAAACTGAGCTGCTTTCTGCTGGGGCGCCGTGTGTGTGTGTGTGTGTGTGTGTGTGTGTCTTAAGAGCTTGGAGCCACTGTACAAATACATTGTGTGTTCTGTTGTACAGATTTTTTTTTTTTAAAACCTTGTATTTTGCACTATTACAATGGTTTATGTGTTTTGCCTAATATAAATGTATTTTTTGTTGTTTTCCATAGGGCACCAATGCCTCAACATTGGAAAAAGAGATCGGCCCAGAACAATTTCCTGTAAATGAACATTATTTTGGTTTGGTCAATGTAAGTTTTTACTAAAACCCTTTTCTTATTTCACTGTTCTTTATTTCGATGTTGATGTTTGTAGCTTTATTGTACAGTTACCACCGGTAATAAGCCATCAATCATGTGTTCTCTTCTACTAGGTGATTTATAGAAGATCCATACATCCTTCCTCCCCTTCTCCTTTCCCTTTGTCTAGTAGTACTATAATGGCACACCTGTTATTTTCCTAAAGTAGCTGTCCCAGAGCTGAAGAAGAGAAGGCAAAAGACATTGGCCACATATTAGATTAGATATTTCCGCATACATCCTCAATAAGCCACATAGTGTACCATGAGAGGCCTGATGTGAATGTGCCACCAGGTCCCATGAAATTCTGTTAGCGTTGGGCATCTTTTTGCTGACACTGCATCTTATACACCTTTCACACCGCACAAATAACCCGGGTCCGACCCCGGTCACTGTGCAGTGTGAAAGGGCCTTTGGAAAAGACCTGAGTAAAAAGAAGGCTTTTATCCAGTTAAGAACCAGATTGCTGGGCAGTGTGAATGGGTAACCAGGTCCCATTCACTTTTATGGAGAAGGCAGCAGCGATACCTAGGGATGGGCGCTGACCATCGATATTTCGAAATCATTGATGGTTTATGGTCAATGTAGAATAGTTTTGCCATCGATGTAGGAGAACCAGATGGTTTCCCACCATCGATGTTAATCGTAAACGAATAGTTAATTTTTCTCGTAAGGGGCCAGAACATAGAGCGTAGCTCCGTCCCTGACACCTGTGAAGACTGGCCCCCGTGTTTTGATTGGCACACAGGCCACTCAGCCTGAGAAAATGGATGACCATCAATAGGCAAAAACATCAATGGTCATCCATTCCATCGATGGCAAAGGCCATCCCTAGCGTTACCTTAGTGCTGCCTCCTTCCCTGCAGGCCTGACTCTCCGTCGCTCCTCCCACCCTCTGGATGATGTCAGCGACACGCAATAAGCTGGGTCGCTGTGAGCCGAAATTAGCGCAAATGCAGGGATAGACCCGTGCCCTAATCCTGTGTGCGACCCGGCATTTGTGGACTAATAGTGTGTGTGTGTGTGTGTGTGTGTGTGTGTGACTGAGTTTGTATACTGAGCAGAGCAGCTTGAAAATAGCTGCGGCTCCTACATTGTAGCGTTTCCCATACAAATTCAGAGACCCCTTTGCACCCAGATATACATGTCTGGCACATCAAGCTAATCAGCACAGCCCCCGCAGCAAATGTAATGCTGACACAATATGTATGTGACCACAGTCATTCACAGATATATCCATTGTACATACCTGCTGGTGTGGCCCCAATATATTGCCCAGTGTGTACCCGGCATAAGATGCATTTTTCACAAAACAATAAACCTAATGCTAGAAGATTCTCACTGGACTGGACACACCGGCAGGAGCTGTTTGGCAGGACTGCAATGAGGCCACATCTGTAGTTCCTAGGCTATCCAACCAGTAGCTGTTAAGTGAGTTATGGGGACAGTTTGTGGTCAGTGACTGCTTGGCGAAACCCATTTAATACCCTTGGCTTCAAATTTCTTTGTAAGGCTTCCTGTTATAACCAGTTGTTTCTTAAATTGTGCAAAGATGGAAGTGTCCTATAACTCCTCTGATGCTTACATAAATGGTGACTTACAGCAGATAATTACGCATTGAGGCTTTGAGGAAGACTCTAATCTCCCTGGACTGTATATAAAGTTGTCTTTTCAGCAGAAGCTCTGTAATACAGTAACAGTCAGTTATCACACTACACTATTAACTTTCCAGGTAATGATTGAAGAATTTGGTTTCAACGTGTTTTAAAAATCTAGTATCTTCCCCTGAGAATTTTAAGTTCTTTTTAGTATTTGAATGTCAGGCGTAAATCCTTAAAGATCTGTTCTAGGCTAGTAATATAAAAGTGATCTGCGGCAGCGTCTGATACAGTCCTTTAATGAATTAGCGCTGTAATGTACTGTACTGTATTTCAGGTCAAGTCGACCCCCTCCACCCCTGGAAAGGGAGGAGGCGGTTGACTTCAGCTGCATACACATTATGCACAGTACCAACAGTTCAAAATATTCAGCATCGGCTATGTGAATGTGAAGGTAAATGTTTGTATAGGATCATGACACTACACAGCCCTTTTGCTTGCTCCGATGTTTACGAGCGACTCATTGGCACGAGCGTCTCATTTCCTACGAGCGTCTCATCGCGCACGAGCGTCTCATACTGTAAGCGCACTCCGTACGGCGAATGGCGGGATTCCATTGGCACATTACGGTATATCACTCCAACTCTAGCTTGATGGAGCATTAGCCACCCAGTGGTGGTGGATTGTATTGCATGGCGTGCACCCACGCCCCTTGTTGGGTGCCAGCGCGAGAAGAATATCGGAGCGCCAGAACCTCCGCCATGGCGATTCGCCAGCAAGAGGGAGGCTGGCTCCAGCTGTATTTGAATGTCAAGCGATCTCTTCTAGGCTAGTAATATAAAAGTGATCTGTGGGTCAATATTCCTGCTGCTGCTGCCACCACCATCCGTATCTATAAATAGCATTTTTCAGTAAATTATAATATAATATGTTCCAGCATAACTGGAACATATTATAATCTACTTGGAGAGATTTACACCAAACTTTGTACACACCTGATTTATAATCTGGGAAAAAATTCTGTGGGGCTAAGACACCCCTAGCACCCTGCCAAGGGGGCCCAAAAGGGGGCCCTGCCAATACACAAAGTGGGTCAGGGAAGCAACATATCCAGCATAACTTTGGAATGACTGGACCAATGTTTACCAAACTTTGGCCCTTATTCTGATACACTCTTAGAGGCAAAATCCTTCTCAAATTGACAAAACCAGGTGCACTGCAGGTGGGGCAGATGTAACATGTGCCGAGAGATTTAGATTTGGGTGGGGTTTTTCTTCAAACCCTGCACAGAAACAAAATAACTCGCCCAAATCGAAATCTCTCTGCCCCTCCTGCAGTGCACATGGTTTTGTCCATTTGGGAAGGAATTTGTCTGGTACTTGTTTCCCAGCACGGCGCCAATCGTATGCCATCACATACCACTACTTAAGGGATGCGATGGGACCCGATTTTCGGGTTTTAAGAGCAACACTGTACAATTTTAATATTGCGTCGCATTGCATGCCATTACAATGGCATGCGATGCGATCACACCCGATTTTTAATTGTACAGTCACCCTGATGGGTGATTACTATGTTAAATGCACCCCCATTGTTAACGCCACCACCACAATCAACACCAACCCGAAGTGTGGCGACCTTTTCATACCCCTACTGTCCACGACGGCGTGGAGTTGATTTTAGTGTGGCGAGCCCGTGGCGAGCGCACGCGGAATACATGTGAAGTAATCCTCGGCCCCTCGCGGGGCTCACCACGCTTCAGGCTCGGTGGCTCGCTGCGCTCGCCACACTATAGAAAATCAACTCCACGCTGACGTGGATAGTGGGGGAAACAAAAGGGGAAAGAAACTCGGGTGGGGTGCACTCTTAATATCTTAATCACAAAAGTTGTTCAATAAAGATATTTTTTAATTTCTGTTTTTTTTAGTGTGATTTTTAATATATTTGCTGAGTGTTTTAGATTAGTAACCAAAGTTACTGATTTATTTTACAATTAGTCTATTCTGGCGATTTATTAACTCATTGCAGGATTAGATCAGATTGGTGTGCGTAAATGCCCATTTAACTATAAATATAAAAATATGAGAGCTGCTGACCGTCATATATCCTTAATGCCTTTAACCAAGAGGCAGTGTCAATGTGGTCTCAATTATATGTATATAAATATATATGCAAATAATATTATGATAATAATTTTTTGGTATATGTCATTATTTTTCTACCTTTGAAATTTTGAGTTACGCTGACCAATGATTATAATCCTTATCTCAAAATTAATTGAGACCACATTGACACTGCCTCTTGGTTAAAGGCATTAAGGATATATGACGGTCAGCAGCTCTCATATTTTTATATTTATAGTTAAATGGGCATTTACGCACACCAATCTGATCTAATCCTGCAATGAGTTAATAAATCGCCAGAATAGACTAATTGTAAAATAAATCAGTAACTTTGGTTACTAATCTAAAACACTCAGCAAATATATTAAAAATCACACTAAAAAAAACAGAAATTAAAAAATATCTTTATTGAACAACTTTTGTGATTAAGATATTAAGAGTGCACCCCACCCGAGTTTCTTTCCCCTTTTGTTTTCCTTGTTAAACTTATACCAAACTCGGGGGTGCACCACTGACCATTACAATAATCAGACTAAGGCTGTTGTCATAAGCCTGTGTGTAATGATAACTTTAGAAATTATTCTTTAATTCAGTCAGTTATATCTTTAATCCACTATCTACACCTTCATCCCACTTGAATTATTTAACCCCACCTAGTGCAGACTTCCCTCTACCTCTTTCTTTTAGTGGATAGTGGGGGGTATGAAAAGGTCGGAGGACGCGCACGGCCGCCCCTCGTGGGCTCGCTGTGCTCGCCACGCTTCGGGTTGGCGTTTATAGTGGGGGTGGCATTAACAATGGCATTTAACATATTAATCACCCATCAGGGTGGCTGTACAGTTAAGTCTGCGATGTGATCGATGCGATGGCATAAGATTAAAATGGTGGGCGCCGTGCTAGTAAACAAGTGCCATTTGTCTTTAAGAGTGAACCAGAATAAGGCCCTTTGTACACATATGGCTTACAATCTGGAAAAAATACTGTGTGGGTGAGGCACCCCTAGCACCCCCTGGGGGTTCAGGGCCCAAAAAGGGGTCCGGACACTACAAATATGCAAGATATAGCAGACGTGTTATAGAAGACACCCCTCCCCCTTATGTTTTTGCTGGCATTTTTTTACTATTTTAGCCTAATATTGGCTCTGTTTTGTTGCTGACGGTAATGGAACATATCCTGCTATAGAAAATTTGGAGCTATAACTGAATTTTGTTCTAAAGACTCTTTTAAATGTGCACAACTCACTATAAATAGAAAACACTAAAAATAACTTAATATCTCATTTCTGCTCCATGCATATTACTGTTGCCATGCTATGCGTATTCCCCAATGACTGATTCAGAATACATTGTTGAGATTTATTACAAGAAATATTCTACAGTTCTCAACCCTTATTATGGTCATTATGGTCATATTAATACATTCCTGATGCATTATCCTGCGTCCTACTTATTTTTAGCAGTGAATTAGGGCTTTTGAATAAGCATTTCAGGTTATTTTAGGTTCCTAATACGTTTTGCTAGTCACGATTCCCTTATGTAGCAGAGCAGTGACGCTGCATTAATGCTCATGCGCACTTATGAGTTTTTAAACCTTTTTTTATTTAAAAAAAAAATGCTGAATATATTCCTATTTTTACATTCAGTTTAGTTCTTGTATTGTATCTTTTACAGAATATTTCCTTTTTTGTTTTTTTCTGTAGTCCAAGGACACCCACAAAAAAATGCGTATCTAAGCTTATATGTGCTGCTGTTTGCCATAGATCTCCAGAATATATTCTAGCTGCGTACATAGTGATAACCGCCTCTATTATATACATATGTGTAACCCTTAAATACAGTAAATATATATATTTTATTATATATATTATATATTACGGTCAATATATATCTATATAGATAGTGTGGCCACCCCCACTTGATTTTTGGAAACTTTTTTTTAATCTACTTTTTTATTTGGTTTCTATAGTATTTAATTTGTAAATTAGTTTTTCTGTCTTGTCTTTCCCAGTTTGGCAACACCTGCTACTGCAATTCTGTTCTACAAGCACTTTATTTTTGTCGCCCGTTTCGGGAAAAAGTTCTGGCATACAAGGTCCAGCCACGGAAGAAGGAAAGCTTGCTCACATGCCTGGCGGACTTGTTTAACAGCATTGCCACGCAAAAGAAGAAAGTGGGGGTTATACCTCCCAAAAAGTTCATCTCCAGATTGAGGAAAGAAAATGGTAAGTAAATAATGCCTTGCCACATTAATGGAGGTTTCTCATGTGTGCAGTAAAGGTGAACTGAAGGCAGGTATTCAAATGTCATACTGAGTTGTACCGAATTGAGCCGGAGGTTTGGAAACCCACTTAAAGTAACATTTTAAAAACTTAAGTGAAGTACAATGTTAGAATTGTACCCTCTGATCTTCATATGATTGCCATACTGGGGAATGTAACCCTTTGAGAGATGTGAAAAATATATGCTAAAAATGCCAGCGTCGCTCACATTTCATATAAAAAAATGTTGTGTAAAAAACAATTAGATTTTTTAATACAAAGGTAAACATTACAGGTCATTATGATGAATAAAAATGTTTGCTTGGTAATTTCTTCCACCTATTGGCACGCAAAGGATTAAAAGAAACTGCATGGCTATACTGCACATAAAAATATTATGTATTAATAAAACGCTCTCACTCCAACCCAGAAGCATTTAGCTGCTTTGCCAACTTGCATCTGTTGTAGTGTTTCTACAGCACTTATTTAACAGGGTATGACGTCAGGATGTTAACTTCAAAATGTTTGCATTGCCAAAGTTGACATTGACCTACCATCAAATAAGGTTATATTTACTGTTAGCCTACAGTAAAGGTGCGTACACACTGGCCGATATATCATCTGTTCGATTGAATGGCCAATACATCGATGCACCTTCGGCAGTGTGTATGATCCACCGACCACCCATACAACCTTGCCGTGAGCCGCCAGTGATTGGCAGCTCAGTGGGCGAACGCATGCAAACACGCCCACCCATTTGTGATGTCAGCCCAGATGGATTGGGCAGCGTGTATGGAGAACACGATGCCCGATCCATCTTTAGATAGATCTGCAGATCAATTTGATCTGCAGATCTATCTACCAGTGTTAACCCAGCTTTAGACTGACCATACACCCAAAGATTTATTGTCCAATCTGGCAGTCTGGAACAAAAGTCTGGTTATATCTGGGTGCAAATGACGACAATTGAATTTTGCTAGCAAACTCTGGAAAACAGACAGAAATGGTCATTCAGATAAATCCGTTAAATCCCTTTTGCAGCATTTCAGTGCAAATGGTTGTGTTATTTCCTCTCAAATGTTACCAGATCTTCGCTCCAACAAACCAGATTGGACAATAAATCTTTAGGTGTGTATGGCCAGCTTTAGGCTAAAATATCATTATTGTTAACCTTTACAATATCAACATTATGTTATTTAGAATGTAGACATGTTATACCATACCCTTTAGCATAGATGAGAATATTTATGGAGCTTGTCCAACATGTTTTTTTTCCCTCCAAATAAATGTTATTGAGTTATAAAGAACGTACAGTACATATACATAACATCAGACTGTCAAAAAAAGTCCAGCTCAAATCTGATACATTTCAGTTACCCATACTCGCAAGTATATTGTAAATAGTATAATAAATTCTGAGTCCAAAAAGTGGCCTTATCATACCACACATAAGAAATTACGGGTGAAATTTACTAAGATGTGAAATACACTTCACAGGTCATGTGGCTATGGGAAACCAATCACATCCTGTCTACTATATTCTAGAGGGTGGTAAATTAATAAGAAGTAGCTTCTGATTGGTTGCCCATAGCAACATGACCTGTGAAGTGTATTTCACATCTTAGTAAATTTCACCCTACATCTCAATTGAGAAAAAAGACACAGAGAAGAGGAAAATGTTTTATTTGCAGAGATAGGACCGTAGTGAGCTGCGGATGTAGGAAGGAAGATGATGGCTTTATGAACCGAGGTACAGAGGAAACAATTGCAAAATGTACAGTGTGTAAAGCACAGCTTCCTTTTATGACAGAATCTGGGACATGTAGTTCCATAAAGGAATATTGTGAGGTGGACTCTTGCGCACTAACTTGTTTTTACTGTGTGTGTGTGTGTGTGTGTGTGTGTCAAACATCGAGCAGCTCTTTTCGTCACCATAGAAAAGCCGATGATGCTCCTTTTATGCATGTGAATAGTTATGGTGGCTGCTTTTCACATCCAACTCTCTTCCTGACTTAAGGTGGCCATACACAAGCAGATTTATCTGCAGATCTGGCTGGTTGGAACAAAAACATGGTTATGGATGAGAGCAAATGACAGTTGACCATGTGCTTGGAAATGCTGGAAAATGTCACTCATCCATAACCATGTTTTTGATCCAACCAGCCAGATCTGAAGATAAATCTTACTAGTGTATGGGCACCTTTATTCATAGTTCCGGTTACAGCTCATCCTGGTCATGCAGTGATCAGCAGCATTTATTAGCATTTTAATAGAGTGGTTTCATATACTTCATAAACAGCACCCTCTTGTGGAGAAATGTATGTAATTCTGCTTGGGAATCATATGCTTTATGTCCTGCATCACAGTGATTTGTGAGTAACTGATATGGGAAAGAGGATCGAATAAAGAACATGGAAATGAGTAACTAATGATGTTTATAGGGAATAAACAAAAAACACTGTAATGTAATTTAAAAGGTTTTGAATGGGCAGTTTCATTAATAAATACACAAATAACTGTAGCAATACATCACATCTAACAATTTGGCCTCAAATCCAAATCTGTCCTCCTAAATGATCCGCGCCCTGCACCTACAGTGAACAATGACTCATACTAGGAATTTGAATCAGCACATTCCATACAATTGCACTGTAAAGCATTGTTTTGTTTCTTTGGCTCATGCAGAACTGTTTGATAACTACATGCAACAGGATGCCCATGAGTTCCTAAATTACCTGCTCAACACTATTGCCGACCTACTACAGGAAGAGAAGAAACAGGAGAACCAGAATGGCAAGCTGCAGAATGGGAGCTTGGAACTGCCGGAACCAGATAAACCTGACCTCACTTGGGTTCACGAGATCTTCCAGGGAACCCTAACCAATGAAACCAGATGTCTTAACTGTGAGACTGTGAGTAGCACAGATTGTACCAAGAATCATTAGAGATTTCTAATGCATAAAATATAATCTATTAGGGTGAATTTCTATAACCACTGTTGTCAGATAAATATCCACTTTGATCCTCAATTATGTGCGAGGTCTGGATAGGTGTTTACATTATAATGCAGTTTAATAAGCTATTAAGCATGTTTTGTGTGTGTGAGGGGGGGGGGGGGGGTTGCGAGGGGGTTAAACATCAGGGATCGCCAAAAACAAGCGATCCTCACCTGTTTTAACCCCAGTGCGGTCCACACACCCTATTCAACTCGACAGGGAAATCTGACGGCGAGGATTCCCCCAAACAGCGAGGCTCTCGGCTAATGCAGGGAGCTCGCTACATTTAGCCATGAGCCTTGCTGTTTTAGCGGCCGCATACGCAGTTTCCTCCTTGCTCCAAAAACCTAGCGAGGGGGGACACTGCGTGTGCAGGGGGTCGGTTGAAGACTGACCCTGCGAGCTGTGACAGCGAGCAGAAAGCATTGAATACACCCCTCTGTCTGTGTTTCTCTCTTTGGCTTTTTTTCACTTCCTTTCTTTCTTTTTTACTTCCTCCATTACTCTGTCATTCTTAAATTCTGTTTTATAGCAGAAATCGCACGTGAAATAGAACTCCTATCTTAGTACATTTCCCCCTTTGTGTCTGGAACACATCATGTTGTTATGTAATGGGAGCAAAAACATTTATATTGTTTCTCTGCAGGCTAAATACTGGTTGCTTTTGCATGTTGCTCACAAATGTTAGACCGCTTTCATTTTACACTACAATTTAGATTTCCGTATGGACACACCCTACCCAAATCTAAATCTCTGCCTGGGAGAGATGCAATAAAGTGATAAAATGGAGAGTGATAAACCACCAACCAATCGGCTCCTACCTGTCATTTTTTAAACACAAGAGAGGGGTAGTTGCAGCGCTCTCAAATTTTAATGAGTGAGTGCGATATCAATAAAATTGAATAATGAACATACAGTACATAGGAAAAAAAAAATATATATTATTAAAACAAGGTATTGGTTAAAAGCAACAAGTGGACCAATCATTATGTGGAAAATATAACCTGCTCTGGTACTGAACCACTGGATACTGGTGCTGGAGTCCAATTATAAGTCCCAATTTGTAATCCCAAAGGTCGCTGGAGGTGTCCCTGGCCCAATGGGGCGAAGGATATTGCTTGTAGGGATCCTCTCTAAAGTGCGGATTGAGTGCAGTCGGGGATTGGGTATGGCACTCCAATTGTAATGAGCAAGCCGTGATCTTTTTACCCCAGTCTGGATAGCTGTGGGGGAGGGCTGCCGTAGTAAGGTGCTCAATGCTTGGAAGTTAGAAATGCTCCAAACGAATTGAAGAGGTGGTGTTTAAAGTCCCAGAAGAATTAAGCAGGTAGGGAGAAATGTCCACAAATGGTCCCACTTGGTCACCGACGCGTTTCGCTGTCACTAGGGACAGCTTTATCAAGTCCTTGTTTTAATAATATATATATATATTTTTTTTTTCATATGTACTGTATGTTCATTATTCAATTTTATTGATATCGCACTCACTCATTAAAATTTGAGAGCGCTGCAACTACCCCTCTCTTGTTTTTTTCTCAATCAACACTAGGGATCTGACTAATCCCCAGTTGCAGCAGCTCACTCTGAGTCTAACAACCACGACCAGCGCTCTAAACAGCTTTTGCTGTATCTCTATTTTTTAAACACAGCCTGTAGGTAGGAGCTGGTTGGCTGGTGGTTTTTCACTCTCCATTTTATCACTTTTTAAGCATAGTGCATCTGGCCCCAAATGTTACATCTGCCCCACCTGCAGTAAAACATGGCTTTGCACATTCATGTGCTTTTTTGCTTACACAAAGCTGAATTAGGCCCTTATATGGCATCGGTACATCTGTCAGACCAGACTTAGATCTACAGTCATTAGGTCGACCCCGGAAGGTCGACTGGCCCCAAGGTCAACAGGGTTGAAGGTCGACATGGCTCAATGTCGACATGGGTTTAGGTCAACAGTTATTAGGTCGACATGAGTTTTTCACTGTTTTTTTTACCCGAATGTTGACATGGACACAGTTGGAGTTGAACCGCTTCGCTCGCGATGCTTCAGGCACACTTTTTTATTCTCCCACCACGTCCTAGTGGATGGTAGGGCATGAAATACCGCCTGTCGACCGTGGTCCATGTCGACCTTGAGCCATGTCGACCTTTAACCGTGTCGACCTTGGGGCCAGTCGACCTTCCGGGGTCGACCGAATGACAGTCGACCTAAGTCTGGTCTGACAGATGACCGTTTCCCGTCTATATACAGCAGCATAAAGCAGCTTTCACTCAACTGAATGAAAATATTCATTGTCAGAAAATTCTCTACATAACCCTATTATTATTGATCATTTCTAGGAAAGTAAACAGATAGTGAACTCTCTGTGACGTGCAGAACTGGTTTCAGTATTTAACAGAGTTTCTTTTGTTAACACTCTGCCTTTTCTATTCAAGGTTAGTAGCAAAGATGAAGATTTCTTGGATCTCTCGGTAGACGTGGAGCAGAACACTTCCATTACGCACTGCTTAAGGTGAGCTGGAAGCGGTGCTAGTTTCATTAAAAACTCCTGGCCAACGTACTTGTTAGAATTCTAGGTGGTTTAAAGATCACCTGTTAATGATGATGATTTTGTATACACAATGTTGGGAAATGATGGTAGGTGAAATAGTTGACATTCTTGGTAAAATACTGTTTTCCTAAACTGGAAACACAAACTTCAACGTGTAACGTTTCATTACTACAGCATACATTCACAAGGAACCTGAAACCAAATGTTACGTAGCTGGAATGATCAATCAGATGTAAATTTACATGTCCATTATAGGTATCAGTTATTATTCTATTTAGCTTCGATTTATTGTTAGTTTTCCCCCCGCAGTTTTCTTTATCTACTATACTGTATACAGAAAATGAAATACATTACATCTACCTGTAGTAATTAATTTTAGCTATAGTCTTCCATCTCCACATAATAAACAGTGTGAAACTGCACTGATTCCCAAATGTTAGGGGGATACAGTCACTAGTTCTCCAGTAACTAGGTGCATGCACTAAAATGCATGAAGGTCGACAGGTCATTAGGTTGACGCAAGCATTAGGTTGACAAAGGGAAGGTCGACAGAAAATGTCGACATGGGTGTTTTCACTTTAAGTCGACATGTGCCGGCAGCCGATATTTCATGCCTTACCATCCATTAGTGTGGTGAAAGTATAAAATAGTGTGCCCGAAGCATGGCGAGGGGACGCGGTGCTGCATTTCAGTATCCATGTTGACTGTGTTGAAATTTGGGATAAAAAAGTGAAAAACCCCATGTCGCCCTTTTGCTTGTCAACCTTCCCCATGTCGACCTAATGCTTGTGTTTACCTAATGACCTGTCGACCTTCATGCATGTCGACCTTCCTGCATGTTGACTTAGTGGTGTCGACCTAATGCTTGTTGACCTAGTTACTGTCTATCCAATGATATCATTCCATTTTTTGAATCCGAATTTTATCCACAGCACTCCTAGACTAAAAATTTCTTAGTGAGATAAAAATCTTAATGAAATAAATTGTGTTTAAATTTCATCTTTACTTTTAATTATGTAGTAGGGACAAAGTTAGCTTCTGTTTGTCCAAATATTTTATAACTGGCCGCTACAAGCACTGGTTATACCCTATTACCCTGATTATAACTTATTTGAATTGGTCCTGGACCACCAACTCAAGCACCCCAGGGTGCCAAGTGACAGTTTGGGAACCACTGTTATACTGTCTGAGAGACCAGAAGCCAACTGTTAAAAGCACAATTGGTACTTGTGTATTTTGGCGGCACCCATCGCATACCATAAGGTATATTGCGCGATACAATATCGCGCGATATTGTACAATGCCATACAATTTTAAAATTGTATGACATTGTATATGGCATACAATGCCATACAATGCGATGCGATTAAACATTGTATAAGCACCCTAATGGGTGCTTACAATGTTAAATGCACCCCCACGCCACCCCCCCCACTCTAAACGTCAACCCGAAGCGTGGCGAGCGCCGCGAGGGGACGCGGATAACTGTGAAGGCCGCGAGGGGACTCCGATACCTGTGAAGGTATCCGCGTCCCCTCGCGGGGCTCGCCACGCTTCGGGCTCGGTGGCTCGCTGCACTCGCCACACTTTCTATTCTCAACTCCACGCCGACGTGGATAGTGGGGGTATGAAAAGGTCGGAGGACGCGTACCGCCGCCCCTCGCTGGCTCGCTGCGCTCGCCACGCTTCGGGTTCACGTTTATAGTGGGGGAGTGGCGTGGGGGTGCATTTAACATTGTAAGCACCCATTACTGTGCTTAAAAGCAACCTTTAGTGTGCTTATACTTTCTTTCATCGTATAGGGGGCAAAAATCGCGTCGCATCGCATGCCATCGGGTGCATGGCATGCGATGCGATTAAAACATCGCGCGATGGGAATCGGGGGCGCCGCTATAATACACAAGTACCACATAATTTAATTTTTTTTTACTTTTTTGATCATAAAATATACTTTAAAAAGATGCTATATATTTTAAGAAGACTGTAATTTTTTCCAGTTTTATAGAAGTATGCCCCCTACTGTGACATGTTGTGTTAGTCATACTCTTTTTTGTTGTGTTCCTGCAGGGGATTCAGTAATACAGAAACACTATGCAGCGAATACAAATATTACTGTGAGCAATGTCGAAGCAAACAGGAAGGACAGAAAAGGTGAGCCCGCTCTTCCACGTTCACATCTGCATTGCGGTGTTTGTACAGTACACGTCTATTGAGGGCTGGACCTGGAGATTATGGTGTGGAAATGGTAACACAGTTATGAGCTGTAGTACTTTTCTGTTAGGATTAATCCTGACACCACAGACATTGTGATATACGCAATATATGGGCACTTAGATGGGAGCTTTATTCAGATGGGATGTTGCCATGGGCAGCCAATCAGATTATGGGCGGTATGCAATGCTGCAATTTCCAACCGCATTGAAGGCAGATTACGACAAAACAAATCCGACATTAAAACAAGTCGGATCAGTTTTGTCGGAAACTGCCATGGATTGTAGAATTCACAGACACTTTTCGACAATCCATTACCGCTTTTGCCGACACCCCCACTTTCCAACACTCGAGCTGGAACAATGAATTCCGGCTGTCAAGTTACAGTCGAGCTGAGTGGAAACGGACCAGGATTCCAACTTGGGACGTTCTGACAGTCGGAATCCTTGGTTGAATTCCCCCCTTAATCTAGTATTTCCTAGAAGGTGCTAAATAAAGTAGTCCTCTCTTCCAGGAGAGGCGGTGTCGGCAGACAAAATACATACATTAAGAATAAAGTTGGACAAACCGTTATTGAGTAACAACACCCAGGGTACAAACATGCATAGTCTATCATTTAATCAGAATACACAATTTATATAAAGGGATGTAGCAAATAGATCATGCACTGTAACTAAAGGCTGAACTCAATGGACACCCGTCTTTATTCAGCCTGAACTACTATGTAACTATGAGTATACAATTGGAAAAGAGACTGACCTAGGTCAATCTATTAGAGCGCTTTTGTATGAGTCTATTCCTTTAAAGAGCAGCCGATTCAGGGGATGGTCAGTTCCCCAAGTAAGAATATAGAACAACAAAAAAAAACAGAGGGGACAATCGGCGCTCAGAAAAATACTGTTTCAAGTGCCTGCATCAATTCAATAAAAATTATTTAATCAATAAATAAATAAATTCATACACATGTATACAATAGACATAAGGAAAATAATAAATATATAAATATAAAAACAATAAATGGCAATGGACCTGTTGGGAGAGCTGAGGTATTTTTATAGTCACCCGTGTGGTGTTTATAGGACCTGTACTGATCCAAGAACTTGTGTCCATAAAAACACTGGTTTGCAGGAATCTATGACCTGCAAACCGGATTTGTTCTAGGGAACAGGATTGCCACCTAGCAACAGCAGGTGGGTTAGGCAGCAAGCCTCCCGAAAGTGCTGAGGGATAGAAAGTGAAAAAATTTTTCACTTACCTCTCCCTCTACAGCTACAGCGCCGCTGGAGGCGCGCGCGCGTGCACGCCGCGTCACGTGCACGCGCGCGCACACGTGAGCGCGCCCCCCAAGCGCTGGTCAGATTTTTTCGGAAGGTTACTGGTGGCAACCTGTCCTCCAAGAATATGGAAAGGTAAGATGACCTCCCGGTAGGTCTACTCCTAACGGGTACCTAGGTAACAAAGACTCAAAAACCCGTAATGCCTTGAAACCAGACAAAGGTTTATTAACATGAAACCGGGAGCCCTTCTGAGAAACTGGGCTAACTAGATAATAGGACTATCTCTCTGTAAGGGAGATTGAGCTTCCTGAGCTGAATGTGTATAAGAAACTTGATTGCAGCCTGAGGATTAGCCGCCGACTGAGTGATGGAGGTCACTTCTGATCCTTATTGGCCGGTGCCTGTGGCTTCTTTTGGTCCCTCGGTGCGCCTGATGGGAAGAGAGAAGGATCTTTAGAACCAACTAATTTAACAGAGGAAGCGCCAGACCTAGCGACATTTGGTGCCAACCAAGGGTGGGTGGGTGGGAGCTGTTGCTAGGTGGCAATCCTGTTCCCTAGAACAAATCCGGTTTGCAGGTCATAGATTCCTGCAAACCAGTGTTTTGTTCTTCGGGAGGCTTGCCACCTAGCAACAGCAGGTGGGCAGACTACCACATACCTGGTGGTTGCTCTGAGAAATTCGATCTTCTGAAGATCGGTTGGTCTCCAATAGTGTCTTGCAAAGGTACGGGAGGAGGACCATCTTGCTGCTCGCATAATCGCATGCAGGGGGATGCCTTTCGCGGCCGCTCTAGTGGCAGCCGCTCCCCGCAGGGAATGGCTTTTGAATTGGTCCGTGTCTATACCCGCCTGTTTCATGGAAGCTACTATCCACCCTCTGATGGTGGATGGTCTAGCAGGGCGGTAGGGTTTCCTACAGGTGATGAAAAGTTGGGAGATGTTCTGTCTAATGAGCGCCGTTCGGGCCAGGTACAGTTCTAAACATGTAGATATACAAATATTGGGGTTGGTGGGATCCCTAATGATGTCGAATTCCACTATTGGTGTATTAAAGGACGAAGTTTTTGTATGCCCTTTCAGGATGATGTGGTAACCTGTTGGGGTACGTGATAACCACGGGTCCTCTATGTGGATTAGAGTTAGCTCAGCCCCTCTTGCTGCTATGGCCAGGGCTAATAGGGATGCTAACTTGCGGGAGAGTAAGATTATGTCCTCCACTGTATCTTGGGAAGACCAGAATGTAAGGAATGGCTCTATGTCCCAGGTATTAGAATACTTTGGTGTGAGGGGCCTGGAAAGGTGGATGCCTCTCAGAAGTCGGAGGTAAAGTTTATTATTCGTTAGATTAGGAACTAAAATAGCCAAGGCCGAGCCGTATGATCTTATGGTGGCAGAGGCTAACCCTGATTGGTATTTAGATGCTAGGAAGTCTAGGGCTAGATGGAGAGGTGAGCCCCGCGTCTGTAGGCTGCGTTGGCTTCTCCATGTGTCAAATTCCTTGATAATGGCCCCGTATCTGGATCTAGTTCGCGGTCTTAAAGACGCATTAATTAGTGCCCTTGTGGGAGATGCTAGGGCTCGGTCGGTCAGCAACCCAATAATATTGCCATCCACATGCACTGGGGAAGGGTCTCTAGTATGTCTGAGGTTCCCTGGAAGCAATCCCTGGACAGCCCCAGGGGGATCTTCGGGCCGATCTGAAGTTGGTTGACTAGGGGAAACCACACTCTGGATGGCCAAACAGGGTATACCAGAACTATGTGGGGTACCCGGTCCTCCCTGATCTTCTGAAGGACCTTCAGGAGAAGGGCTGGGGGAGGGAAGGCGTAAGGGTGCCGAAGGTCTGTCCAAGGGAAGGACATTGCGTCCATCCTCCAGACTCCCTCGGTCCATATTCTGGACACGAACCGTGGGATCTGGGCGTTTGTGGGACTGGCGAAGAGATCTATTTCTAGGTCCCCGAATGCTTGTCTTATCTTTTGAAAAACCTGGCTTTTTAGAGCCACCGAGTCTAGAGAGATTCTTTCGCGAGATAGCGAATCTGCTAGCTCGTTTAGCTGGCCTGGGACATAAGATGCTACTAGGATAATATCCCTCTGTGTAGCCCACTCCCAGATCTCTAGGGCTTCCCTGCATAGGGAGATGGACTTCGTGCCCCCCATTCTGTTTATGTATGACACCGCTGTTGTATTGTCTAGGCACAGCTGTATGCGGGTGTTGGTCATGTGATTGGGAACTAGAGCTCTCAACGCTAGTTTCGCTGCTCGCAATTCTAGGATGTTTATGAACATCTGTGTCTCCTCTGCCGACCAGCTTCCCCGGACTGCCTTGTCCTGTGAGAAGCCTCCCCACCCTGTTAAGGAAGCGTCTGTGGTGATTGTCAAAGACGGTGGGGGGTCTATCAGGGGACGAGGAGGAGGGATAGGAAGAGTGTTCCAGTAGGACAGCTCTGTCTTTGCTTTCCTGGACAGGAATATTGTATCTTTCCATGCATAGTGAGCGTGTAGGAGCGATCTGAGGAGACCCTGCATCTCCCTGCACATCAGAGGAACATGACGAAAGCCTGGTGACATGGCGATCATCTTGCCAATGATTGCGGCTAGGTCCCGCAGGGTTAGTCTGCGTTTCCCTAATGTCTTGTGGATAAATGATTGAGTGTCCCGCCATTTCTCTGGAGGGACTGCCAGTGAAAAAGAATGGGTATCCAGGTTGAACCCTAAGAATGTTATTGATTTTGTGGGGCCGAGGACGGACTTCTGTGTGTTTAGAGTGAAGCCCAGGGCGGACAGGAGAGATAAAGTCATGTCCCTGTGTTTCGTTAAAATATCGCTGTCCTGGTGCACCAGTAATATGTCGTCTAAGTAAATGATGCACAGGATACCCCGCTGACGTAGATGGGATATGACTGCTTTCATTACCCGTGTAAATGTATAGGGTGCACATGAGAGGCCAAATACCATGACAGTCCACTGATATGTATTGCCTCTCCAGACGAATCTGAGAAAACGTCTGTGGTTGGGATGAACCGATATAGAATGGAAAGCTTCCTTCAGGTCTATCTTTATACAGAAGCAGTCCCTTGTCAGGATGTATGGAATGTCTGATATGCCCTCCATACGGAATCTCTTGGTCTTGAGATACCTGTTTAGACCTTTGACATTTAATACTGGTCTTACGGAGCCATCCTGTTTGGCTATAGGGAACAAGTGACTTGTCCAGCCCGAAAGCCCTGGGTTCGCTGGCTCTATTTTTCCCTGGCTTAATGCTAATGCCAGGACCTCGTCTAGTTGAGGACTGCACTTCCTTGAACAAGGAATGCGGCTGAACTGGTGTGGGAATCGTAGTAGAGGGAGCTTCAGCCCAAATTGAATGGTCTTTAGTAGCCATTTGTCTGAGGAAATGCTTTCCCATTCTGCATAGGCTTGGCCCAGAGTTCTGTGGCATGTGGTGTGTGTGGGTACACTTACCGAAATTTCGGCCTCTCTTGGAGCTGTTCCAATTGTTTCCTGCCGATGTTCTGGAGTTATCGGCTGGTCTGCTACCGAACCCTCCGGTCTGGGTTCTTCTTGTTCCCTGGTATTCTCGGGACGGACCCGCGGGTCTCGAAGTCCGGCCCCCTTGGAGAAAGGGCCTCTTGAAGTGGTCACCCCCTTTCTTGAGGTCGGAAAAGGATTTCCTTGCCTTGTGGCGTATCTTGACCTCTTCTATGAATTGGGGCCCAAACAAGTCCGCATTTTCTAGATTGGGGAATTCTAGAGACTTAGGGGCTAAGTCTGCCAGGCCCGCTGCCGTGAGCCATCTGGATCTGCGGGTATTTGTGATGTGATTGAAGGTCTGTCCTATAATCAGTGTTGCTCTACTGATGGCCTTCAGAAGAGCCATTTTAGATGCTATCAGTGCATCCAGGGAGACGCTAGCTTCACCTTCCCTTTCTGCCTTGTCTAGGACATATAGTAGCGGACCAGCTGCGTCTGCTATCTTGTACTGAATCTTCTTCAGGGTACGGTCTGTGGTGTCATTTTGCCTTTTGTCACCCACAATAGACATTAGCGCTGGGTCAATGCCGGGCGCAAATAGCGCAGGAATGTCTGGTAGCCCTGTATGAGAGCGCAGTACCAACTCATCCTCCTTAACCAGTGCTGCTCTGAAAGCTAACTGAGCGAATTTCTGCACCTCAGAATTTTGCTTCAGTGCCCAGTGGGTAGCATAGAGCTTAGATGGAGGGGTCTTTCCTGCTAGCGCCACTCTGGCCATTTGGATGTCACTATATTCCCCCCTTTTTGAAGAAGCTGAAGTTCTGGTAACTTCTTCAGACTCCCAGTCCACTGGGGGAGGGGGGCTACTCCTGCGGGAGTACTGTGACGACCTGGCAGGTGACCCTTTGTGCTGTGAACGGGTACCTTCATGCTGCCTGCTACGGGCAGGAAAGTTATGCCAGCTACGGGCAGGGGATGTGTGCTTGCTCCGAGCACTATCAGGTTGCCTGCTACGGGCAATGCCAGGAAAAAGGGGTTTTTCACCTGAACAGGTCCCTTTTTTGGCAGACTTAATTTTATCAGTCTTTTTTAGACTTTTCCTGCGTGGAATAGGGCTCCCTGAGGTGTAGGGTGACCCTGCCTCTTCATGGGAAGACTCATTTACCTCAGAGTCTGAGTCAGTCTGCACCACTTTCCTGACTGACTTTTTCCTCCTTTTTGCAGGAATTTCCTCAGAAGAGGATGAATCACTTGAGTACTGAGAGAGTGCCCTCTTGTGGGCTCTCTCCGCTTTACTACTGCCAGGCATGGAGGACATATCCAGTGAGTCTGTGGCAGACACAGAAACGCTGTCCTCCATGTCTGCTGACAGAAAAAATCTGACCAGCGCTTGGGGGGCGCGCTCACGTGTGCGCGCGCGTGCACGTGACGCGGCGTGCGCGCGCGCGCACGCGCGCGCGCCTCCAGCGGCGCTGTAGCTGTAGAGGGAGAGGTAAGTGAAAATTTTTTTCACTTTCTATCCCTCAGCACTTTCGGGAGGCTTGCTGCCTAACCCACCTGCTGTTGCTAGGTGGCAAGCCTCCCGAAGAACAAAGTCCAGAAAGCGTCCGTGTGATTTAAGGCCGTATGATGTTATGTCCTGGTAGCTGCCTAGGAGGTGGGCCCGTTGGCAAAAGATGGTATATGATAGCCATATTTATATATTTATTATTTTCCTTATGTCTATTGTATACATGTGTATGAATTTATTTATTTATTGATTAAATAATTTTTATTGAATTGATGCAGGCACTTGAAACAGTATTTTTCTGAGCGCCGATTCTCCCCTCTGTTTTTTGTTGAACTATGAGTATACACCTGTGGCTGGCTACATGGAGTATGCAGGTGTCTCCCAGTAACAGTTGTGATAGACAAGAGTGACTTCATTTCCCTCTGACGTAGGAAATACTTTCAGCCAAGCTGTCTAATTTACTGACAAGCTCTGTATTCTGACACTGATCACTATTATTCCTTTCCCCTTCACATATTGGGCGAGATGTACTAAGCCTTAAAAAGTGATCAAAAGGAGAGTGATAAACCACCAAGCAATGACATCCTACCTGTCATTTTTCAAACACAGCCTGTGACATGACAGGTAGGAACTGATTAGCTGTCTGTTTATGTCTCCATTTTGTCACTTTTCAAGCTTAGTACATCTGGCCAATTCTTCTACAACTTAACTATGTGTCTTGGCCATCTCTCCCTTTGTATCATCCTTCACAGCAGGATTTATATTCTAGTTCTCCACTTCTGAAAATGTTTGAGTAGTACAAGTATATCTCAGCGTGTCTTCTCATTCTGTGTCTCTGTCTGACCTGTCTTGCTACATGTGAATGATACAATGAAATACTTGCCATTTTGTGTGTTTAATCTGTTTGCAGGATGAGAGTGAAGAAGTTGCCTATGATATTAGCCCTGCACTTGAAAAGATTTAAATACATGGACCAGCTGCACCGATATACCAAACTCTCCTACCGTGTGGTGTTCCCACTAGAGCTGCGGCTCTTCAACACTTCCGGGGATGCCACCAACCCTGAACGAATGTATGACCTCGTAGCGGTGGTGGTCCACTGCGGCAGGTGTGTAAATCTGATTATTAATAGGGTAGCTATAAGAGATTACATACCATTACATATGACCATTGAGCTGACCATTAAAAGGCATGTGAGTGCTCCGTATCCCATCTCCAACATAAAGCTTAAATAGTTCTTCTTCACTGCTCGCAATATTAAACCTTCTCCTTTTCTACGGGTCTTTATCATTTGTCTTGTATTGTGTAGCAATGAATAAGGATAGAAAACTTGTCTAAGCTTTGCACAAATAGATGATTATCTACAGTACATAAGTATAATTGAACGATGTTTGTGTGTGTATGTATGTTCCACGATAACGTTCAAACTTTTTAACTAATAGTCGTCAAACTTTGCACACTACCTTATCATCGTAACCCTTTGAGTGCGAACATCTGTGAGATGTGCAAATAATCTGCTAAAAATGCCAGCGTCACTCACATTTGTTATATAGATTCAAATAAATAATGTGTTAACAAATATTATATTTCCTCTTCTCTGCTGTACATGAGAATTGCACTTTTTTATATACTGGTTCCACTGCCCCATTAAGGACTTCTTTAGGATTGCATGGAATTCCCTTTTTCATGCAATATGACTTTCCCTAGGCCAGGGGTGGCCAAACTGGACCTTCAGATATTTCAAAGGTCCACATTTTCCAAATCACCTAGCTGGTGCACAGCTGTAGTCATTACTAAAGGCCCATACACACTGGGAGATTTTGAGATGAAAGCAGCTCAGTTTTGTCGTTTGAGCTGCTTTCAGACCCAAAGCTACCCCAGTGTGCATGGGCAGGCGATGAGCGCTGATGCACGCTCCCGTATCATCGCCGGCTGGCGCCATTTGTCTGAACCTGCATCCTGCTATGGAAAGCCATTCACAGCAGCAAAAATCGCTGGGTAAGTGGAAAATCGCTCAGTGTGTATGCACTGAGCTATTTTCAACCCAACGATTTCAGCGATCATCGCTGTCCATTTACGCTGAGCCAAAATGGCCGGTGTGTATGCACCGAAACTGCCACATATCAAACATGCTGCATTCATTCCTACTATAGATCCACAGGTTGCCTGACATACAGGAACTGTTGGTAGATCTTGAGGACCGGTTTGGCCACCCCTGTTCTAGGCTCTAAACCTCCCAGGGTTCCCTGAATACCGTTTAAGGAAAGCTTAGCAACCTCCTGATCCTAAGCCAATACTGCTGTATGACTAAGCACTTATTCATATTGCATTCTAGATGGCCCAATATGTACTTTCCCTATCAATTTGTAAATCCCAAAAAATCAAGCTGCAAAAAAGGCACGCCCAGAGAATCTGACCCTAGTAAACTGTCCTTTTTGTTTAATACTTAGCCTTGTTTTATTACTGTGCTCCAAATGGTGAAGCTATGTGTACTGGTGCCATATATTTATTATTAACAGTTTCTTATATAGCGCACACATATTCCGTAGCGCTGTACAGAGAATATTTGAACCCTCCAGTCACTGCCCCAGTGGAGCTTACAATCTATATTCCCTACCACATGTACACACACACACAGACATTCTAGTGTTAATTTGTTGGCAGCCAATTAGCCTACCAGTATATTTTTGGAATGTGGGAGGAAACCGGAGTACCCGGAGGAAACCCACGCAAGTACAGGGAGAATATAGAAACTCTGCACAGTTAGGGCCATGGTGGGATCGAACCCATGACCTCAGTGCTGTGAGGCAGGAATGATAACCATTACACCGTCTGAGCTGTCTCAGTAAATACATATATGGTTTGTTTTTATACGTGTATGCACATGGGCTTTTAACTTATACTGTAGTAGAACTCTTCCTTTTTTATTATTATTATTATTATTAGCATCTCCAAGTCAACTGCATAACTGCACAATTCTCTTTTTGTTGAGACAGTGGGCCGAACCGTGGACACTACATCACCATTGTAAAGAGCCATGGATTCTGGCTGCTGTTTGATGATGATATTGTAGAGGTTGGTTATGTTCGTCTTGTCAGCTTCTGTACCTTTTCTGTGATATAATCTCCCCCAGTCAAACATTGTTTTATGTATTGTAGCTTAAAACCTGTATCTCTTACAGAGTGCATCCTGTTCTTGCTAAATATACATTGAATATACTGCCATATCCACTGTACATGGTGGTATGCCTGGTCCAGAATAAGGATGGCCTCTAAGGAGTTTACTGCAGCGCATCACATACATTGTACTCGTGTTCAGTGACCGTATTGTAACCTCCTTAGAAGCTCCTTCTCCTGAATTCATTTATCATCCAGTATTATATTTGGTCTGTTTTATTTCACCTTTAAAGGTACATTTAATAAAGCTACTAAAACGGAAGAAAGGTGATTTTGCCCATAGCAGCTTATCTGATTCTATCTAGCATTTATAGGATGCACTAGAGAAATGCGTATTGAGAATAAGTATATTGTTGGTAATACTTTTCCCTCATGAAACCAGATGGTAACTAGTGATGAGTGACATTTCTTTATTGGCTGAGGAGTAGATGCAGGAATTCTGGTGTCCCTGTATATACCATCACATTATCTCAATGATGTAAAAGGGTAACATAGAACATCATCTATTATAGTGTCCTATTGCACATAGGGCCTGATTCGTGCCTGTTTGCTGGGCTGTGCGGTTAATCGCAACCTAGCGAACAGGTCAGCACCGCTTATCCCGAGCCGACCGAATCCGGTCGCTACCATGCGAGGGGATGTGTTCCCTTACACGTCCCCTCGCATGGGGCCGAATGGGAGAGAAATCATTCGAAGGTGGAACACCACTGAATGATTTCTCTCCCCTTTGGGAATAAAAGTTCAGTCTAAACTGACTTTTATTCCGGATGCAGATCAGCCACTGGCCCCACACAGGCATCAACCAGCCTGTGTTCCCAGGGGAATGCCCACAAAACTGTACACGTTCCCCTGCAGTCCCCTCGGACCTTAAGCTGGGTACACATATATACAATCCCTATTTCTTGCGACCGTTCGACCGACCGTACACCCATCGGATCGTCCACAAACAACAGCCGATCACGCGCGTACACACCTGTACAATTTTACTTGCGAAGTCTGATGTATTCCCGTCCAGACAGTCGCAAGAAAAAGATTGTACCACCGTACACACTGTCTCGATTTGGGCTATTGACACGTCATATGTGAACAAAATTATCATAATAGGCTGGGTATGGGCATACTTATAGCAAACCACTATATATGCGAAATAGCGGCACGGTGACTAAAATTTAGACGCAAACCCTTCTATATAGAACTTTAGTCAGCTGGCAGGGTGACTAAACTTCTATATAGATGGGTTATGCGTCTACATTTTAGTCACCCTTTTACCCATTAAAAAAAAAAAACTACGTGGGGTCCCCCCCCCCCACGGCTGTAACCAGCACCAGGCTGAAGAGCCGGGGCTGGTATTAAAAAATCAGGAAACCAACCATATAGGGCTTTGCTTATTTTTTAAAACTAGCCCCAGGCTCCAGGTCCGGGGCTGGTTCCCAAAATACAGGGGACAAAATGACTATGGGTCCCCCGTATTTTAAGAACCAGCCCCAGGCCTAACCAGCCAGCAAGTCCCCCAGGCCAAAGCATTCAGCCCTCTGACCGGTCAGCCTGGCCAGGGGCCCTGGGGGAGTGGGGACCCCCCCAATTAAGGGGTCTCCCCCTCCAGGACTTACCTGACCAGGCTGAAGCCTGGTGCTGTCCCCGGTGACCCTGTGCGGTGGTCATCGGGCTGATTGAAGTGTAAAAAAAAATAGAATAAAAACAATTGTCTTCTACTGTGGAACTATGAGTCCCAGCAAGCCTCCCCCGCATGCTGGGACTTCGAGAACCACAAGTCCCAGCATGCAGGGCATTAAAGGGCCTGCTGGCACTTATAGTTCCACAGGAAAAAAAATAGTAAAATAAACACACTGACACACGATAAAAATAAAACTTTATTACATCCAAAGCCCATACATACTGATACTTCTTACCTATCTTGAGCCCATCGGTAGGTCCCTGGGTCCGTTCTGGTGCCTTGGTTCCGGGGCTGGTCCGGGGCTCCAGGGCTGAAGAGTCCGGGGTCCTTGATCCGAAGAAATCCATGGGGGACCTGTGGAAGGAAATACTACTCACCAGGTCCTCTGGCGAAGATCCCGACATCTTCTCCATCTTCTCCGTCTCCGCCGCATCAGCCACCGGTACACGATGGACTTTGAGAGGCACAGAGATGTTTCATCTTCGGCGCCTCTCATCTGAATGATTCTATTGGCCGCCTAGCGGCCAATCAGGAGCCGACTTTCTCGTTTTTTGTTTATATTTTTTAGTCACCCTGCTGAGAGATCATGCAGCTATGGAACGCCCACATGGGCGTTCCAGCTTTGGCAGTATAGTCGCAAGGACGGCAGCATATCAATCGAACGTGCGTACACACTGCACTTTTGTTCCGATATGGGGCCGTCCTGTCGGATGAAAATTAAACAGCAAAGAACCTTCGACTGACCGAGTATGGACGGACAAGACCGTTTTTTGCCGTTTATCGCTCGTACGGGACAGCGTACACACCTATACAATTGAATGGCCGCCCGACCCAGAACGGAAGAATGGCCCGACAATTGTATATATGTGTACCCAGCTTTACTGTCTACAGCAAATGGCTCTGCATATGTGGCATATTCGCAGAAGTGCAAACCCCCCACCATTGGAGAAGTGTCTGAATCGCCCCATAGTTTGCACCATGGGAGTTCTTAGAAGTGACAATTTATAAAGGAGTTGGTTTTAAAAAGGGAGCTCATGTTACATGTTTCGGTTAAACAATTTTAAAAGAGAATATTATTGGGTTGGGTTGGGTTGGGTTGGCGCATTGATCCATGAAATGGATTTAAATGTATTCTGTGTCCCATCTACTAAGTAAATAAAAGTATTCCTATCCTGGAGATCTAATTTCAGCCCAAATGCCTTTTTCTGGGTACAGTAGGGATTCAAAGCAATTTGGCAGAGGTTTATGCTCCTGAATAAGAAGGGCCTGAGGGGCAGATTCATTAAGCTCGGTGAAGTGATAAAGTGTCTGGTTTTAATCACCGGCCAATCAGCTCCTACCTGTCATTTTTCAAACCACGCCTGTAACTTCACAGTTAGGAGCTAATTGGCCGTGATAAAAACAAACCAGACACTTTATCACTTCACCAAGCTTAATAAATTTGGTGTTATACAGTTCCATCATCTATGTTTTGTATGGTCAGGTATTAGACTGGATCAGAATTGGACATAGAGGGGGAAATTTACTAAGATGTGTATTCTACTGCACTTGTGATGTTGCTATGGGCAGCCAATCAGAATCTACTTCTTATTTATTTAGCACCCTCTAGAACAGGCATGTCCAACGTTGGCCCTCCAGATGTTGTGAAACTACACATCCCAGCATGCTTTGCCACAGTTTTGCTATTAGAGAATGCTAAAACTATTGCAAAGCATGCTGGGATGTGTAGTTTCACAACATCTGGAGGGCCAACGTTGGACATGCCTGCTCTAGAAGATAGTAGACATGATCTGATTGGTTGCCCATAGCAACATCCCATGCAAAGCAGAATACACATCTTAGTAAATTTCCCCCAGAATGTCCATCATTGTGTGAAACATTGTTAAGCAAAACTTTTCAGTGTCTAAAAATTGACATATTTAAGAACTTTTTCTTTCTTCCCTCCTTCCACAGAAGATAGATGCCCAAGCCATTGAAGAGTTCTACGGTTTAACGTCAGACATTTCCAAAAACTCAGAGTCAGGATATATCCTGTTCTACCAATCCAGAGACTAATTCCCATCCTGGGGAAATAATAAATGCCTAGTACTGAAGAAGGTTAAACTGTTGGACAGTGAATGAGGAATCAGTGGTCCTAACACGGACATAAAGGATTCACACAGCTGCCACTGTGGATATCAGTTTTCAGTTCATGGAAAAACTGTTTTCCCTTATAATTTCTCTGGTCTCCACAAGTATCCAAAGCCGATCTTCTCCAGAAAGCCATTTCAGTGTGTCTTCTCCTTACCAGGCCTAGGAAGGCCAAACCCTTCCTTATGCCTTGTAGGCTGAGAAGAGTGGGTTGGCATTGTGTTTTGTTGGAGAGTCCGTAGGAAGGATGACATCTGCTGCCGAGTGTATATGACTCACTCAGACCCAAGCAAAGAAGATAGCACTTTGTAAGACAGAGGACAGCTGTGGTTTGGTGCTCAGTTCATACTCAATCAAAGATTTTAAAGTTCAAAAAAATGTGATTCATAACAATCAAGTTATTGTTTCATATCACTTGTAATCACGTCTGCTTCTGCACCATCTTCAGTGATTCCTGCCTTCCATTTGTTTGCTGTAACACTCCTTGTAGTGAGTGTTAATAGGCTGCTGTTCTGCACACTAAATAATGGGATCACTACGTATTTTTTTTTTTTTTATTTAATGTTTTTTCAGTATATGTTTTGAATTTTAGCACCTTTTTTATGGTTGAAGACCTCTTCAAGTATTGCTGCATTAATGGACGTGGGCCAACCAGAGTGTAAGGCCAGAGGGTTCCAACCTCAATTTAACAAGCTGCCTGATCTGGAAGGCTCTTAGGCTCTACGTACATGAGCACAGGTGAGTTGATCAGCATCCATGTTTGGCTCACTTGTGCTCCTGTGATTAGGGGCCAAGAACACTTGGATGTCGGGGAAAAGTGCTACAATTGGTAATCTCTGCAACCGCTGTCCATAAAACTCCAATTACAAGAGACGCATTGAGAATTTCAGTAGGATTAAAGTGTCAAAACCCATAAATAAAGCAATTAACCCATCTATTTGGGATTTAATCTTATTTTTTTCAAGTGTCATGACTGTTACTCCTATAGCGAGTGTGAATGAGATGCGGGTGCCTGGACAGGTAACATGTACTGATCCCTTCTTGTTTGTGCAGGGATAAGAGTTTGCACGCATATGTGAAAGTAGTTTTGTAGCAGAACAGACTGCTTCACATCGATGGTTCCACGGATACCATCTTTCATTTGGCTTATGTATCACTAATCCACTATAGTTGTAGATTTACTATGCCTTTGGGTAAGACTTGAAGCATGTTGGACAAATTGTACATATTGTCTCTTCCAAGTGCAGCACAAGGTGAAGATTTTTGGAAAATTTTGTGTCATAGACTTTTCTTAAAGGATGCAATATATTTGCATCACTAATGCAACAAATCTACAACTCCTACAACCTCCACCCCACAATGCCACCAAAGTCCACTTTCCTGCCTCTCAAGTGATAGTGTGGATGCTTAGATGTTCCACAGCCACTTCCTGCATCAAATACTACATGCCTGTCTTCCTCGTAGACATCCTTCATTTTTTGATAAGCAGTCTCGGTGGTGACCCCTTCAGATCCCGGTGCCCTAGGCAGATGCCTAATGAGCCTTGAGTCCTGTTGAAGAAAGAGCGCTATATAAATTAATTTTTTATTAATGAATATAAAGTTGACTTTGGTGCTACTTTGTATTGGCTGTGATGTGAATAAGATGCTAAGGCGGTATCCTGTTATACCCCTTTCACACTGACAAATATTTCCTGGGTTATTGCACATGAACACGCAGCAACCCAGGAAATTGGTCAGTGTGAAAGGGTCCTGAAAATTGTTCCAGTATTTCAAACTAGGTCTTGACCAGGGTTGGACCCAGGATGCTCGCGGGTCCAGGGGCAGTGTGAATGGGTAACACGGGTCGATGCAATGTGAAGGTGCCGCTGACGCTGAAAGATGCTGACATCTCCCAACGCCGTCCCGATTATGCCAACCACCCGGCTTTATGGTGGGTCGGGTGGCTAGTGTGAAAGCACTTGCAAGCCTGGTTGCACCTGGTATTTTGTACCCGGCTTGCAAGTGTGAAAGGGGTATTACCTGCAGTAACTTGCTGCATGTACAAGAACAGGCTTTTTTTCATGATAAAACCCCGATGTTCAATTTGGGCTATCCAACTAGGGCCCATTTGTCATGCACTGCAAAAGCCCAGACCTATGTATTTTCATGGCTGATGTCAGGTAAAAAATTGTCATGTATCAGGTATTTTGTTTGCCTGCCGAAAGCAGTTTGAAACAAAATCCCTGATAAGTGCTGACAGTAAGTAGCCCCACCAGCGGTAACTAGTTATGATAATTTACCACAGCTAATAGGATATCAGCCATACTTTAGGTAACGGTATGAAGGTTTGCAGGTCACTACTGGTGGTGGAGAGTCTAAGTTGCGACATGTATCTTGTGTCATAAGGTGCAAAAGGAATAGGTATATGAGCATACAGTATATCTGTACGTAAGTAATAGAAGCATTAGTGCTTGTTATCCCTATGAAGTGTGAGCTGCTGTGAATGTGTCTGTCCTTATGGCTGAAGACTACATTATTAGAAGGGTCACTTTCAAATTCTAAATGAAATAATTTGGATGGCAATGTGCATATATGTATATATTTCTGTTGCTCGGGAATAGGTTCCTGGTTGGTAACCATTTGTACGCCACACTGATATTTTCTGGCACTTTGAAAAGGGCCCCAGCAAGGGGTGAAAACGCGTTGGCCCTACAGCATGACCAGAGGGTGTTTACCAGAGTGGGGGACTGGATTCCCTGTGAGATCTCTATGTGAATGGATGGATTGTCCGGGATTCCTGTCACTTTATCCAAGCTCTTGCTGATCTGGTCATTTCCTGTCATTTTCTGCTGCACTATTGGGCTGCTGTGATTGCCATTGTATGTGACTAAGGGCCTGATTCAGGCATGTTCGCTAGGCTGTGTATACTCGCAGCCGAGCCATCAAGTCAGCACCGCTTCTCTGCCGCCGAATCCCCTCTTGAATATGGGACCATCGAATACATTTTCAGCATTTGTTCTGAAAAGTAAGTCAGTACTTCAGATGGCCTGTGATCTTCGTATTCGGCTAGGTGCTGACATCATGCCACACCTGTGTTCTCAGGGGAATGGGATATACAAGAGAAGAAAGTATGTCGTGGTGTGGTGCACCAAAGAAAATACAAATAAAATATAACCTTTATTTATACATTATTTAAGACTGCGAAATATAAAAAAAAAAACATTTAAATGACAAACAAAGTGAGAATTGTGCATGTTTAAAAACAGCACGTGCGGGGACTGTTTGTGTGTTGTCAGTGTGTCTCTATACAGTTATAATGTGGCGTTCTGAGTGAGCAACAGTAGTTGTTAAAGGTCTGTGACCTGTAGTTACCTCTTGGCTCCCTTAATTACTCTGGTAGCCAAAGTGTTGCTATATAATTCTCCCCTCCTTTTTTTTACACTAGGGGATGTTTTGATATGGTGGACCGTAATACAGTAAATTTGTGGGGTATATATCAACCTCTGAATAATTCTTACTGCCACCAACATATAACACAGAAACGAGATTTACTCGTGGAATGCCTGATACTGAATGCGGTGCGTGCTATAATTGAGCATGCCCGTTGTTCAGGTACACTGTAACAATTCAGCTATTGGAGATATCATGCAACTTGGAGTAATGTTGCAGCCCTGAATAGGGTTAAATTGAATAGAACGCCACTGTCTATTGTAGAAATCTGCCTAGACACAATTAAATTAGATACAACAACATTTCAAATTACAGCCCTGAAAAGGGCTAGATGTATGAGCCGCTAGGCTGCATGTGTCTGGCTTGGAGAGGCAGAACACACAACAGGACACCCGCACTGCCGTACTACCGGCGCACATTTCGCTCCCCGCTTTATCAAGGTAACCCGCTCTGTTACCTCAGGTGCTGTGTTATATGTTGGTGGCAGTAAGAATTATTCGGAGGTTGATATATACCCCACAAATTTACTGTATTACGGTCCACCATATTAAAACATCCCCAAGTGTAAAAAGAGGAGGGGAGAATTATTTAGCAACACTCTGGCTACCAGAGTAATTAAGGGAGCCAAGAGGTAACTACAGGTCACAGACCTTTAACAACTACTGTTGCTCACTCAGAATGCCACATTATAACTGTATAGAGACACACTGACAACACACAAACAGTCCCCGCACGTGCTGTTTTTAAACATGCACAATTCTCACTTTGTTTGTCATTTAAATGTTTTTTAATATTTCGCAGTCTTAAATAATGTATAAATAAAGGTTATATTTTATTTGTATTTTCTTTGGTGCACCACACCACGACATACTTTCTTCTCTTGTGTATCTAATTCTCATGATAATGTCAGTGGTAGCACACCCCTGTATAAATTGATGGTCATTGCCAATTATAAGAAATAAGGGGGCCAAAATATCCTTATTTTCTCATCACAATAGTGTATCCTGTTCGGCAGATTCTCCTATTCTGTCTCTTCTCAGGGGAATGACCAGCGTCTTTATGGAGACCCCCATGGGGTGTGGTATAGGGTTCTGACAGTCGGGATTCCGACAGGCCAGCCTCAGAGAGCATGACAAGCGCAACAAAGCCCCTTGCGGGCTCGCTGTGCTCACCACATATTCTATTTTGCCTCTATGGGGGTCGTGGACCCCCACGAGGGAGAATAGCCAGTGGCCGTCAGGAACCCGTCTGTCAGTGTTTTAACAGTTGGGATCCCTACTGTTGGGACCGCGTCCGGCACCCGTTCTCCTGCTGCTGCTCACTGCCGGCCTCGGTCCTCCCTGTCCAGAGCGGAAACTGGCTGCAGCTGTTTTCTCCCGAGGTTTGAGCAAGCGCATATTCACACATGTGCAAACCTCCACCATCGGACACAGGGCTGAATTGGCCCCTAAGTCTGTATAGGTGATTGTATGTACATTAAAATTAACCATATTCAACTATCAACATTTCCCTTCTTGTTTACATATCTGACATTGGGCGGAATACCCGCTGAAAGAGCTACTGAAGAACCCCAGATAGGTTCATTTTTCATCCCTTCATGTTGTTTTGATTATGACGTTTTGGTGGAGTGATTAGGGAATAATATCTGACTCGCTGCTCTGTATGTGCACTTGGGGCCTGATTCTGGTTTACTTGTAAAAGCAATTTTTTTCTCTAATGGACAGAACCATGTGCACTGCGGGGGGGGGGGGGGGGGGGCAGATGTAGCATGTATAGAGAGATTTAGATTTGGGTGAGTTATTTTGTTTCTGCAGGCTAAGTACTGGCTGCTTTATTCTTACACTGCAATTTAGATATCAGTTTGAAGTAAAAAAAAACCACCCAACTCTAACTCTTTCTGCACATGTTACATCTGCCCCACCTGCAGTGCACATGGTTTTGTCCATTAGAGAGAATTTTCTTTTGCAAGTGAACCAGAATCAGACCCATCTCATACACATTTCTATTTGTTTGGCTTGAACCACAGATAAAGAACAACTCAAGATTCACAAGTTCCCTAATGCCTCTTTTGAGGACTGCTAATCATTATGGTATCACACGCCACTAGGACAGGCTCTACATGGATTTCTCATTTTTATTTATTTTGTGTAGAGAATACTATTTGCATGTCAATGTCAGCCATGTACTTTTTTAATGTAACATTTAGTATACAGTATATCTATAGATAATCAGGGTAAGATTTATAGAATTATAGTGGCATAATATGTTTAGGGTTACCGTTTTCTAGTAGTAACTTACAGTAAACTTAAAATAGAAAAACAAAACAAAAACTACACTAGGGCTTTCCCAGCATATTTAGTGTCCCTGTTCTTAATCCTCAATGAAGCTAACAAGCCTTTGTGAGCCCCGCAGCCCCACAAAGGGACTACTCTGCTTCCCACTCAAGTGCCTGTGTATCTATAGGGCATGGAAAGTGTTGCAGACACTGGCGGCCAGCAGTGGGGTCTTTCAAAAATATTTTCTTAAATTCTGCTGCTGCTTTCTGTCCCACCGCCTGACACCTTCCGCTCCCCGTCGCTGTTTCCCGAACCCCGTCTCTGCCCAACACCACTGCTGCCCACCCCAGCACATACAGTAGGTGTGTGCCAGCGGCGCTTTACCACTGACACACACACCTACAGTACGGAACCAATACATCAGCACCCGCGATTTGCCGCTGAGGGGTCGGATCCAACAGATTGAACTTGCAGCAGGTTTGCATAATAAAAAATTATATACAGGTGGGAAAGGGGAATTGGGAAAAAGGGAGTATGACCGCACAGGTATGTATGAAAATTCAAATAGAAATAGACAACAATGAGAAACTGACTTTTACCTGTAAGATAGGATCTGTGTGTCCCTATGCACCTTGTGGCTCTGAGCCAATGGGTGCCTATTTGTGGGACAGTCAGTGGTGCACCCCGGAGTTAGAATAGCAATATGTAGGCTTGCCAAGGGAGGTAAAGAGGGAAAGAAAACTCTGGGTGGGGGCACCCTTATGTCACTGTTGTTGATGAATGTTTTTGATACAATTTAAAAATTAATAAATCTTTATTAGGTATGCTCTAACATATTGTTCCTTATTATATGTCACCTTTGTGTTTAGAGCGCCGCAAAAATATGTGGTATTTGGTGAGGGGCAAACTTTGCCTCCTAGAGGGAAGGAGACAGCCGGTTTCCAGTGTTTAGTTATTGATCCTCATTTATCCTATGATATCACCATGGTATTGGTATAGGTATATAAGGACTGTAATCATTGGATCATTTTCTTAAAAACCGGTGGTCACTTATCAGGCAGGGATATGTTAAAGAAGTGTAGCTCTTGAGCTGTAATACTGTTAGTGCTCACAGGGGGGCGGTATAGTGCTACAGATAAAGGTAAATTGCATAAATAGCAGGTAGACTTAAATGGCTGGTCCCAGGTGAGACCGATGGGTGATAAGGAGGGAAGCCACTGGACTAAGCCAGTGGTTACCTGGCGACATGACCCGCCTGAGATGGAGGACTGGTGTCAGGTCTGCTGCCGTCTCTCTGTAGCGATGTCCCTGTGTGAACTCCTGCCCGGCCGGTCACGTGAGTGCACCACGTGATCGGTATCCCTTCTGACGTACGTTTCGCGGTGCGCTTGGTCACAGGGGTGTGTGTGGAGCTGTCTGTAATGAGTGTGTTTATTTATTTGATGCGCAACCAATGGGAGGCTTCTGTACTAGATGGACATAGCTGTGATCCTATGGAGAGTGAGCCTGCTTTTGTGCAGTGGACCACTGAGGAGCTTTGATTCTCAATAGACCTACGTGTTTAGACCAATGGTGCAGCGGGGCCTTGTGTAATTCAGCCAATGGGTTGCTGGTATTAGTTTAGTTACACTTGGCTGTCTTATCGGGCTTCTAGCGTTATGGGTTTGTATGGTATTCACTATAGTGCGCTCTTGATTACGCACAGTGTTAGACTGTGCTAATTTAGGTATCATGGCATACATCATCTCGTTTTAAGATAGTGCCTGCTTGTTAATCCCTTAAGCTCTGCTTCTATGCATGTAGTATGTGTAGTATGCTTAGGTGTAATGGACCAATCAGGAGCTATAGGGAAACTCCGTTTTTTGACCAATGGTGCAATGAGGGCTTGTAGTCTTAAGCCAATAGGTTGCTTATGTGTGTTTTTCCACGCTAGGCTGTCATATAGGGCTCCTAATGTTATGGGCTAGTGTACTAGTAGTTATAGTGCACTGTTGATTGCGCACAGATGGTTTTATAGGTAGGCACTTGTGTCAGTTTATGCCTACCTATAAAACCATCTGTGCGCAATCAACACCGCACTATAACTACTATTACACTAGCCCATAACATTAGGAGCCCTATATGACAGCCTAGCGTGTAAAAACACACATAAGCAACCTATTGGCTTAAGACTACAAGCCCTCATTGCACCATTGGTCAAAACACGGAGTTTCCCTATTGCTCCTGATTGGTCCATTACACCTAAGCATACTACACATACTACATGCATAGAAGCAGAGCTTAAGGGATTAACAAGCAGGCACTAGCTTAAAACGAGATGATGTATGCCATGATACCTAAATTAGCACAGTCTAACACTGTGCGTAATCAACAGCGCATAGTGAATACCATACAAACCCATAACGCTAGAAGCCCGATAAGACAGCCAAGTGTAACTAAACTAATACCAGCAACCCATTGGCTGAATTACACAAGCCCCCGCTGCACCATTGGTCTAAACACGTAGGTCTATTGAGAATCAAAGCTCCTCAGTGGTCCACTGCACAAAAGCAGGCTCACTCTCCATAGGATCACAGCTATGTCCATCTAGTACAGAAGCCTCCCATTGGTTGCGCATTAAATAAATAAACACACTCATTACAGACAACTCCACACACCCCCCTGTGACCAAGCGCACCGCGAAACGTACGTCAGAAGGGATACCGATCATGTGGTGCACTCACGTGACCGGCCGGGCAGGAGCTCACACAGGGACATCGCTACAGAGAGACGGCAGCAGACCTGACACCAGTCCTCCATCTCAGGCGGGTCAGGTCGCCAGGTAACCACTGGCTTAGTCCAGTGGCTTCCCTCCTTATCACCCATCGGTCTCACTTGGGACCAGCCATTTACGTCTACCTGCTATTTATGCAATTTACCTGTATCTGTAGCACTATACCGCCCCCCTGTGAGCACTAACAGTATTACAGCTCAAGAGCTACACTTCTTTAACATATCCCTGCCTGATAGGTGACCACCGGTTTTTAAGAAAATGATCCAATGATTACAGTCCTTATATACCTATACCAATACCATGGTGATATCATAGGATAAATGAGGATCAATAACTAAACACTGGAAACCGGCTGTCTCCTTCCCCCTAGGAGGCAAAGTTTGCCCCTCACCAAATACCACATATTTTTGCGGCGCTCTAAACACAAAGGTGACATATAATAAGGAACAATATTTTAGAGCATACCTAATAAAGATTTATTCATTTTTAAATTGTATCAAAAACATTCATCAACAACAGTGACATAAGGATGCCCCCACCCAGAGTTTTCTTTCCCTCTTGGCAGGCCTACATAATATAAATTTATACAGAGCAATAGGGGGTCGATAACCACCCACGCGAGCATGCATAGTTATCGTTTGTACACAGTGAACAATATACACAATAACATCGTTAACCATATTATTACCTGCTACATCATCTTCCTTTATCTTAGTGTACGGTGCTCAAGGATTACATCCTGATCAATAGATTTAGCCCAATGTGTTATTCTGTTACAGAACAATTCTAACCCTGGATTACATTAACTATCAATAACACTTATCCATCATACCATAGCAAGTAAATGTGGGCTCAAAATATATTATGTAATATACAAATGACATTAGAACGGTTAGCATGTTTTATCATATTGAGATAATAAAATTCCCTGGATTCTTTACTGTGTTTGATATTCACTAAGGGGAGATCTAGCAATACTTGTAGAGAGATCAAATGCAGATAGTTAAAGTACCAACCATTCCGCTTATATCTAACATTTGACAGGCTGGGGGAAATTTACAAAGATGGGAGTTCTATTAGACATAAGATATTGCTAAGGGCAACAATCAGAATCCACTTATTTATTTAGCACCGTCTACATTAAAAGATAATAGATAGTAGGCAGTATTCAATTGCATTAATTGCTATCTGCAGTGAATCCTGTTTAGGATTCGCTGCACATTCGGTGCGTTCTGGAGCATTCACTGCCAGCCCTCCCTCTCACCCTATTCAAGCTGCAGTGGCTCGCTGCCTCTCCCCCGCCCCCCCCCCCCCCCCCCCGGCAAGTGCCGCAGGGAGCCGGGGGGACGGTGCAAGGCAGGGAGATAGTAGCCTCACCGCCTGCGCCGGACACTGTGGGGGAGGAGGGGGGCTCCTGGGAGAGCTGGCAGGGACGTGGTGGAGGGAGCCGCTGCGCTGGTCCTGCTCATGCATATGTAATGAGTGGGACCAGTGTGCAGTGAACACGCAATGAGCGGCTCCCCCTGCTGACATCATGTGTAAAAAAAATATATATATATATATATTCAAATAGCATGCCCCTTCACAGAATAAAATTACTGATATTTTTGATAAAAACCCTTTGTTTAAAAAGAACACATTCCAGTTCCCCTTAAAAAATGCAAAATGTTGATCACGCCGAAAATCATGCTGAAAGCCGTTCTCCATCTTAGCATTGAATACACTCATGGCGAATCACAGTGAAAACCCCATTGAAATACCCCAGCGACTTGCAGCGAGCATGAAACGGAGAACTGGGCGGCATTCACTGTTCACTTTGGGCGAACAGTGAACATTTAAATAGGGTGAATCAGAATATCAGTGAAACAGATTCATCGCAGGGAGTGAAAACAGCCCGATTTGCCGGGAAAAAAAACCCTGTGAATTGAGAGCATTGAATACTGCCCAGTATCTGATTAGTTGCCCATAACAACATCCCATGTGAACTAGAACTCCCATCTTAGTAAATTTCCCTCGCTGTGTCTGATTAAATGTTAAGTCAGGAGCTTATTGGTTGATACTTTGGGTGAAATGTAATAGAGTGAGAGAATCAGAAAGTGAGAGATTTGGATACACAGTCTCCAGGCTTTTTTATAGCGGGAATCATTTACACTGCAAAATCAAACTGGTTTTGCAGTGTAAATGATTGCTGCTTTAAAAAACTGGAGATTTCTAACCAAATCTCTCACTTTCTGATTCTCTCACTAGATTACATTTAACCCCTAATCTCTTTTACAGTTTTGATAATTCTCCCGTATAGCCTGTAGGTGACACTGTTGCACCTCGGCAGTAACATTGAGACAAATGACTATTCAGTGGTAACAGAGTTCTTAAAAGGCTGTCTCTGCTCACTGCATGATCATCAAAATAATCACAATCTGACTGCGTAGAACACAGGTTCTCAAAGTTAGGCAATTAGCAAGACCCCCTCAACAAAGGAGTTGTTCTGCAGACCACTTCTCAGCTCAGATGTTTTGGTCACTTTTGAAAGCTGGCAATGCTTTCATTCCAGTGGTAGCATGAGACCGAGTCTACAACCCACACAAGTGGCTCAGGTAGTGCAGCTCATCCAGGATGGCACATCAATGCGAGCTGTGGCAAGAAGGCTTTCTGTGTCTGTCAGCGTAGTGTCCAGAGCATGGAGGCACTACCAGGAGACCTACCGTAGGAGGGCAACAATCCAGCAGCAGGACCACTACCTCTGCCTTGTGCAAGGAGGAACAGGAGGAGGATTGCCAGAGACCTGCAAAATGACCTCCAACAGGCTACAAATGTGCATGTGTCTACTCAGACGGTCAGAAACAGACTCCATTAGGGTGGTTTGAGGGCCCAACATCCACAGGCGGGGGTTGTGCTTACAGCCCAACACCGTGCAGGACGTTTGGCATTTGCCAGAGAACACCAAGTTTGGCAAATTCACCACTGGTGCCCTGTGCTCTTCACAGATGAAAGCAGGTTCACACTGAGCACGTGACAGACTGGAGATGCCAAGGAAAAAGTTCTGCTGCCTGCAACAACCTGGTTTGGCAGTGGGTCAGTAATGGTGTGGAGTGTGCTCACCAGAGGAAGCCTGACTGCCATTATGTACTGAGATGAGATCCTCAGACCCCTTGTGAGACCAAATGCTGGTGCGGTTGGCCCTGGGTTTCTCCTAATGCAAGACAATTCTTGACCTCATGTGGCAGGAGTGTTTCAGCAGTTCCTGCAAGACAAAGGCATTGATGCTATGGACTGGCCCGCCCCTTCCCCAGACCTGAATCCAATTGAGCACATCTGGGACATCATGTCTCGCTCCATCCACTAACGCCACCTTGCAACACAGACTGTCCAGGAGTTGGCGGATGCTTTAGTCCAGGTCTTGGAGGAGATCCCTCAGGAGACCATCCACCACCTCATCAGGAGCATGTCCAGGAGTTGTAGGGAGGTCATACAGACACATGGAGGCCATACACACTACTGAGCCTCATTTGGACTTGTTTTAAGGACATTAAATCATAGTTTGGTTGGATCAGCCTGTAGAGTGTTTTTCCACTTTAATTTTGAGGGTGACTCCAAATCCAGACCTCCATGGGTTAATAAATTACGATTTCCATTGATAATTTTTGTGTTATTTTGTTGTCAGCACATTCAACTATGTAAAGAACAAAGTATTTAATAAGAATATTTAATTCGTTCAGATCTAGGATGTGTTATGATAGTGTTCCCTTTATTTTTTTGAGCAGTGTATATTGGTTGTTGAAGTATGAAAATGTATTGTATAACTATGGGCAAATCAGATTAAAGGCAAGAGATTAAGAAATTGCTAAATTTTGAGATTACTTCGGTCTCATTAACACCTTTGGCCTTCCCTGCTAAGGGTTTCCTTTGTTGTGCTGATATCATTTTCTGATGTTCACTTTATCAATATCACTGATTGCTTTATGCAGTATCCACACAAATTATATCTTTTTTTTAAGAAGTCTTAGGTCACCACTGTCGGTCTGCCCCGACAGCTATGGCCCTGGCCAAGGTGGGATTCAATGTCCTGTTTGCCAATCGGTGAAAAGGGGCGTGTCCACGTAAACAGCCATGAATTGTCTTGATCCGGCCGTGACCATGACAGTTCACTGCTGTTCTCAGAAAAGAAGGCCCGACAGCTTTTAAAGTTGGGCCTGTTCTGTCGATCTGCCTCTTCGATGCCATCGGGCAACGCCGCATTGAATAGGCGCACACCGCTATTTCCCCTGTCGGAAATAGCGGCGGGGATCGAATATCCCCTTTGTATCTTAAGAAACTGAAATTTGTGTTTTACTCATTCTAACATGTCAACAGCAACAAAAAATACCCAAATGTCCAGAAAAGTCTTTCTATTGAAATTTCAAGTAATACGTCTTATTTGGAAATAGTCCATCTTGCCAAAAGAATATTCTAGGGCCAGGTACAGTATCTTCCTACATGTAGGAACAGTCTGGCAGCTCAACTTGCATACTATTCTAAAAATTCTCAGTTTAGCAAATTGTTTCATATGGAAAAACGTTGTGGCCCTTTGTGTGTGGTTTGAAATAAACAGTGGCGTAACTAAAGTGGGAGCAGGGGATGAAACTGCTATGGGGGCTGGGGGGGCCGGAGGATCCAGCAGTCAATCCCCTGCAACCTTTTGAGTTTTCTTTTCCTTATTTTTTCAATTAATTCTGCAGTACCGCTCACTGAGTTAGGTCTGGCAGTCCTTCCTCTTAATAAAGGAGGTGGGAGGAGGCAGGATACAGACACGACATGCTGCGTATGGCACCACACTAGAGGGCGATGCGGCTGACTACTTCAATTGCTGAGCGCACGCTGAGATTGTGTACCAGGTCCAGCGGGCTCCCAGCCTCCGGCACATGAGGAGCATATCCCTGTAATGCTGCACTCAGACTTTTTTAAGGAGAGAAATAACTGTCATATGGTGGTGCACCATTTATTAGAACTTGAGTCATAAAATATACCTTTTATTGGTTATCACTTTAAAAGGAACGCAAAATATGACATACAACATAAAACATATACACAAGTGAAAACAGTGTGTTTTAAAAGGCACGTGCGAGTTCAAGGAGCAACTAACCATTTAATACTCCTTCTTATCATAAAACAATTGTTCAGGAGGGAGGTGTCAATATGATTCTATTAGGGTTTGGTGTGTGTTTAAGTACAGTTTCAGTCAGCCATATTAGTAGCTACTATTAGGTTACAGTGTTGATAATTGTAGGGTGTCACTTTGCAATCAATTGGTTACAATAGACTAATTTGTTAATTCGGCATCAGAGTGCTGGCAGTCTGCCTAATATGTATCACTTCTGATCCAGATACATGTTAGTCTTAGTAAATGGGCGTTTTAAATTAGATCTTATATACCCCGTTATTTACAGTCATCTCCTATAATGGAAAAAGGTGCTGTGATACGGGTTTATTAAATCACACTTGTCTCTCTTCTGTATCACCGTCAGCTATGCTGATATTGCAGTGATTGCAGGGAGACTGTGATTATCGCCTTGAGATAAATGCTTTATTGCAAGTTATTTTTAGAACAACTGTCTCTCTCTGCGCCGCTGTCGGTTGGTAATGGTACCACTGCGGTCGTGTGGAGACTATTGATTGATCTGGTTCTATTAGTTATCACGCAATATCAAGACACGCACTCCCTGTGAGGGAGGTGAGTGCTACAATACACACTGCCGGGGGAGACCGCCGGTACTGTAGTCCGAATAGCTAGCTTATCTGCGGGCACTCCCTGTGTAGGGACAAATGCTGCAATCGGGTTGCCGCGAGTACAGTCCTGCCCTGTACCGCCGTCAGCTCGTGCTACTGCTGCTGCGGTCTTAGGGGGACTTAAGACTGTTAGGCTGCTGATTACATTAGAGTCCTAAAAAAGACTAGTAAATACATTTCATACACACAAACAAACAGGGTGGTAGTGCTCAATGAACGTGCGCACGGCTGGGTCGGCCGGCGTACACTTCGCAGGTCTTCCTCAGGGCCCCGGCCGACCCAGCCGTGCGCACGTTCATTGAGCACTACCACCCTGTTTGTTTGTGTGTATGAAATATCCTTATACTGAAAGATTTTCAGCAAAGTCTTTTGACTCCTGAAAATCTTTTGCTCTTTGGGGAAAATAGTTCAGTGTGTACGCACTACTTTGGTGAAAGATAAATCTATCAGAGATTTTGGCAAAGTCTTTTGAAATGAAAGTCTTCAAGTGTGTATGGGCCTTAACATGTAGATGCCATGGAACTGGAGGAGCTGCCTCTCCTACTTCACCCCCACCTCTTCCAGTGCATCACATTTTGCCCTCACCGCCAGGCTACATGCAACCCCCATCTTCCAAATGTGCCTGTGCCCCCCTTGTCCCCCCCACACGCTAACCTGCCCCCTCCTCCTATATAGTTCAGATGTTAGAAAGCTTAGGAAGTTGGTCAGACATCGGGGTGGAGGAGGCACTGCATTATGAGGTGATTTTAGCTCATATTCATATGCCACATTAACAATATATAGAATGTATTTCTGATTAATTTGATGATATCTTCATTGAAAAAAATGGTGCTTTTCTTTAAAAAAAAATAAGGAAATATCGAAGACCCCAAACTTTTGAACGGTAGTGTAAGTGTTAATAAATAAATAAATAATAAACTCTGAATCAGGCCCACAGTGACGATACTGGTTGCAAAGTGACTTCAAGCAAATGTTCCGGAAGCACTGTGTCCATTCTGATTAATTAAATTCCCCCCAATAAATCTGGACTTACTGTATCTCTGTGAGTATAAATAGCTTGCAACATGAATATTCTTAGGGGGGTTTGAAATCCTAAACTGGTTTTATGTTCTGGTAACATGTTGTACAGTATAGACAGTGTGTTGTGTGGTGCAGACTGCTATAAATGTTACAGGGGTGTACACACTGTGCAATTCCTTTTCTATTCAATCACGATTCGGTCAGGATTGGATGTGCACTTTCGGGTCAGGTGTGGTATAATACCCCTACAGTCGGGATTCCGACAGTCAGTACTCTGACGTCGGGATCCAGACTGCACAGCGTGGGGAGCGCAATGATGCCCCTTGCGGGCTCGCTGCGCTCGCCACCTATTTTATTCTCCCTCTATGGGGGGTCGTGGACCCCAACGAGGGAGCAGCCGGGATTCCGACGTCGGAGTACTGACTGTCGGAATCCCGACTGTCTGGGAGCCATCCGGCACCCTTTGGGTCAGACTATATAGGACAGAACTGTTTTATATAGTCTTGCCTGACGTCTATTTTCTGTTCAGTTTCGATTCCGCAGGGCCACGCATCGGGACCGAATGCTTCTGAAACCCTTGTGATTTACACTATATAAGCAAAATCAAATAGAAAAATCGTCACAATCGAACTGTGTGTACTGGCAGTTTATTTCCATGGTGTATGTTAAGAACGTTACATATTTGCTCTGTTTTGACAAGTGTGACTATTTTATGACAAGTGACTTCTTTTGTTTAGAGAACAATTCCAGCTACTTACACTTTTCTTGAATATGATCATTGTTTAGAGGTCTTTTTTCCTTTGTCATACAATTGTATTTGTCATCATGGAACACATTTTCTGGTGCCTCCTTAATGCCTGAAGTACAGGTTAGACAGACGGCATCAGCCCTATACCACAGAATGTTGCTTCCTGCTTGTAAACCCCCCTCCCCCATATTTAATATACTTTGTCCACAATTGTTGCTGTATTCAGACCGCTTGATATTTGCAAGGCTGCCGATCAGACGCGCAGTATGGTGTTAGTTCTTGTGCCTTATGGGTCACGTGATAATGTTGGTGTTACAGTGGTTTGATGATCACTAGAGCTAGACTGGTTAGATGCTGTGTGTGACTGCAATATATGGTGTTGGTCTAAAAGGGTATGGATCATTGGGTAGACAGCATTAAGGTCGACACAAGCATTAGGTCGACATGGGGTTTTGTCACGAATTTCGACACAGTCGATATGGACACTGAAACTTCACTGCATCCCCTCTCATGGCTCTGGCACACTATTTTATTCTCCCACCACATCCTAGTGGATGGTAGGGCATGAAATACCGCCTGTTGGCACATAAAACTCAAAAAAAAAAAAGTGAAAAATCCCATGTCAGCCTTTTGACTGTAAATCTTCCCCATTTTGACCTAATGCTTTGGTTGACCGAATTACCCTGTCGACATTCAGTCATGTTGACCTTAATGCTTTTCGACCCAATGCTTGTATACCTAGTGACCGTATCCTAAAATATCCATCCCAGGATTGTGGGGCAGATGTATGAACTAGCATTAAGTGCAAAAATGCACTTAACGCTGGTTAACCGGGGGGGATTACGATTTCCCTAATGTATCACTAGCGCACCTAATGTGTAACTCGGCGGGGCTGACCCCTGCAATCCCCCCCAGAAATTAATGTCCGGGGCGATGTATTAACAGCCTTCAAGGCGTTATTTTGCCCCGGCCGCTTCGCCAGCTCAGGGCTAGCATTGTCCTATCCCCCACTGTGGGGACAACGCTAGCCCTGCTTCTGGCTCGGGCTGTGTAAGAGATCTCACGTTTTTTGCGAGAACTCGCGCATGCCCATTAGAGCCGGACGGGGGGGGAAGGGAGCGCACTGAGCATGCGCGGGACGCCGGGGGAGCCGATAAGGAGAGACGTTAACGCTGGGCATAACGGCTCTCCTTATCGGCTTGCAGGGGGTTAATACATTAGCAAATAACGGGAGCCTGCTTCTCCTCGTTATGCAGGAGAAGCGGGACCCGTTATTTGAGAAGCGCTAAGGGGGGGTTAGTACATCTGCCCCAATGTAACTAATCTTAGTAATATACCTGTCTATGGTTAGAATATTTCTATCTCTAAGATTCCACCATCTAGCTTCCGCAGACCTCTTTCTGTAAAGTCATGCAATGTCAGTAGGCCTAGATGAGTAAAGTCTCTGATAATAAGGCACTCACGAGCAGGGCCATCTTAACAGCAGTGTGGGCCCCTGGGCAAAGCAATGCACCGGGGCCCTTACCCATTCTCCCCTCCTAGGGGTGGGGGTGGTATCAGCAGCAGCTTTGCTGTCCCACAGGTGGCAGGGGGTGCTCTATATTCCACTCAACATGTAGGACCTGGAGCAGTAACTTTTGCTAATTACTCCTTTACTGCACAGGTGGTGGGAGGGTGAACACTAACGTGTGGAAGGGGGCACTGAGCTGAATAAAAGGTCCCTTGTAAATGACTTCCAGGGAGGTAGGGGGTGTTTTATACGCAGGGTAGGGTTGGATAATGGAGTGGGCTTAATTAATATTCATCATTTTCCAGTGGAAGGGCAGCTTGTTTGACTGCAGATATCGCCATTATCTGGAAAAAGATTTCTTAGCCTTCAATAGTATAAAAACCTAGAGTCCCAACTTTCAGGAGGTGCTGGGAACTTGAGGATCAGAGATCAGGAGCCAGAGCAATCCATTGACAAAAATATAAAACTGTACACCAGACGTTTGGAGCTGGAGCAGGGACCGGCTGCTGGTGTCGACAGAAAGGGGAGAGTCCCAGCTTTTGGAATATACTCTCAGAAAAACGCTAATTCAGAGAGAACCTGAGAAATATGACTGGGAATTGCAATGAACAGGTTGGATGTGGACTGCTGCTTTGAAGTTGGATATCTCCAGTTTCCCAGGGCCGATTTTCAAAATTCTGGTATCCCTGGAAAAAGGGGATCCTCAGCTATCAGAATAGGGCCCTTATACACCTGGGGCCCCTGGGCAAGTGCCCATTAAGCCCATATGAAAAGACGGCCCTGCTCACGAGAACCTTTTCCATTTACTACAAGAGCTGTGCAAGATCAGCTTATTAATGTGGAAAAATGCTTCCATGGAACAGCTTTAGTATGTGATGTCTGTAGAGCTCCCTGCTGTATATCTGCTTAGTGTCACCACCAACAAGACATTACTTCTACATGTACCATGCGTATTACAGTACCTGTGGGAGGTCTTAAGGCCCCCATACACTATGCGATTTTTGGCTGATTTCATCCGATTTCGGCCCTTTGGGCAGATAAATCGGGTGAAATCGGACCAAAATCGCATGTTTTTGACATCTGATCTGATGCGCGGTCCCGCGCGGATCGGATCACGGCGTCGGACCTGCAGAACAGAAGATATATCGAAATCTGAGCCATCATGGGTGCTTTTTAGCACCCACGATGTTCCAAATATCCGATATATACAGCCCCCCTGTCTTAGCAGCGCCCCCCACCCCCAAAATTGACGGCGTCGGCGGAGGTAGTGCAGGCGGGGACCGGAGGTGTCGCAGAGCAGAGACCGTCGGCGCGGCGGGAGAATAGGAAGAAATCCTATTCAAAAGACCGGGCGGCCGCTGATTGGCTGAGCTCAGCGGCCGCCCGGTCTTTTGAATAAGATTTCTTTCTATTCTCCCGCCGCGCCAACAGTATCTGCTCTGCGACGCCTGCGGTCCCCGCCTGCACTACCTCCGCAGGGAGCCGTCAATGCGGGGGGGGGGGGGGCGCTGCTAGTAAGACAGGGGGGCGCTGCGGGGGACACAGAGTTGGCAGTACAAGAGCCGGGCAGGAAAAGCTGTGAGCGCTGGAAAAAAAAAGCCCCTACAATGAATGGGCAGCCTGTGATTGGCTGAGCGCTCTCCTTTAAACTGCTGCCAGAGACTTTCTTTCATTAGAATAATATTGATGGCATACTAGTCACTAGAGATGTGCGGCGGCCACTTTTTCGGGTTTTGGATCTGGATCTCCCTTCGTGTTTTGGATCTGGATTGGTTTTGGCAAAACCACCCTTGTGGGTTTTGGTTTTGGATCTGCATTTTTATGAAAAAATGCTAAAAATGGCTAAAATAACAGAATATGGGCCTGTTTTTGCCCCTAAAGTATTATTAACCTCAATAACATTAGTTTCCACTCATTTCTAGTCAATTTTGATCACTTCACAGCTTAGTTGGGCCAAAAGGGTATATCAAGGTAGCTGGATGACTAAGCTAAGCGACAGCAGTGGGCTTCACATACATGTGGACCTTACACTTCCAACCTGGCACATCTTGGAAGCAGAGCGCCACTCCAGGGGCAGACAGGGTGGCAGTTTAATAACTATCACAATAAAAGAGAAATGCTCCAAAGAGAAAAAATACAAAGAGGTATTGGCCTTGTCATGACTGGTGGTAGCAGCTTCAGCACTTCTATCAGGTTGCTGATCTCCCACTATTTCCTCCTCCATCATCCTCCAAAAATGTGTTTTTATTTTATTTATTACTTTTATTTATTTTTCTTACTTTACACTGGACACAGCCTGTCACACTGGACACAGCCTCTTGGACACTGGACACTGCCCCTGAACACAGCCCCTGGACACTGGACACAGCCCGTCACACTGGACACAGCCCCTGGACAAAGGACACAGCCTCTGGACACAACTCCTGTACACTGGACACAGCCATCACACTGGACACAGCCCCTGGACACAGCTCCTGTACACTGGACACAGCCTCTGGACACCGCCCCTGGACACAGCTCCTGTACACTGGACACAGCCATCCCACTGGACACAGCCATCACACTGGACACTGCCCCTGGACACTGGACACAGTCCGTCACCCTGGACACAGCCCCTGGACAATGGACAAAGCCCTTCACCCTGGACACAGCCTCTGGACAATGGACACAGCCTCTGGACACCCCCCCTGGACACAGCTCCTGTACACTGGACACAGCCGTCACACTGGACACTGCCACTGGACCTTGCCCCTGGACACTGGACACAGCCCGTCAAACTGGAAACCTTCCCTGGACCTTGCCCCTGGACACTGGACACAGCCCGTCACCCTGGACACAGCCCCTGGACAATGGACACCGCCCGTTACCCTGGACACAGCCCCTGGACAATGGACACAGCCTCTGGACACCCCCCCTGGACACAGCTCCTGTACACTGGACACAGCCGTCACACTGGACACTGCCCCTGGACCTTGCCCCTGGACACTGGACACAGCCGTCACTCTGGACACTGCCCCCTGCACCTTGCCCCTGGACACTGGACACAGCCCGTCACCCTGGACACAGCCCCTGGACAATGGACACAGCCCGTTACCCTGGACACAGCCTCTGGAAACTGCCCCGGGACACAGCTCCTGTACACTGGACACAGCCATCACACTGGACACTGCCCCTGGACACAGCCCCTGTACACAGCTCCTATACACTGGACACAACCCCTGTACACTGGACACAACCCCTGGACACAGCCCCTGTACACTGGACACAACCCCTGGACACAGCCCCTGTACACTGGACACAGCCCCTGTACACTGGACACAGCCCCTGTACACTGGACACAGCCCCTGTACACTGGAAACAGCCACTGTACACTGGACACAGCCCCTGTCACACTGGACACAGCCCCTGTCACACTGGACACAAGCCCTGTACACAGGACCTTGCCACTGGACACAGCCCATCACCCTGGACACAGCCCCTGGACAATGGACACAGCCCCTGGACAATGGACACAGCCTCTGGACACCGCCCCGGGACACAGCTCCTGTACACTGGACACAGCCGTCACACTGGACACTGCCCCTGGACACAGCCCCTGGACACTGGACACAGCTCCTGTACAAAGCTACTGTACACTGGACACAACGACTGTACACTGGACACAAACCCTGTACACAGCCCCTGTACACTAGACACAGCCCCTGTACACTGGACACAACCCCTGTACACAGCCCGTCACACTTGACACAGGCCCTGTCACACTGGACACAGGCCCTGTCACACTGGACACAGGCCCTGGACACAGACACTGGACACTGCTCCTGGACACAGACACTGGACACTGGACACAACCCCTGTACACAGCCCGTCACACTGGACACAGGCCCTGTCACACTGGACACAGGCCCTGTCACACTGGACACAGGCCCTGTCACACTGGACACAGGCCCTGTCACACTGGACACAGGCCCTGTCACACTGGACACAGGCCCTGTCACACTGGACACAGGCCCTGGACACAGACACTGGACACTGCTCCTGGACACAGACACTGGACACTGCTCCTGGACACTTCCCCTGGACACTGGACACTTCCCCTGGACACTGGACACTGGACACTGCCCCTGGACACTGGACACTGCCCCTGGACACTGGACACTGCCCCTGGACACTGGACACCAGTGTTGCAAGTAAGGGGGTACGGCGTGGTACGGAGTACCTGTAAGAAATATGTTGCAGGTACGCAGTACCACTTACACCCTGACCCACTGTCAATTCTATTTTTATTTTAAGTCTAAATATAATGCATCCACAGCCCGCCCGCCCGCCCAGCGTTATGATTGGTGCTGTATGCAGCTACTGCTGATTTAGCCTGTCACACTGACAGGCATCAGCGGCGCTGACAGCATGAAGAGCAGGCTCCACAATTGTAAGCACAAGCTGCCTGGCTCTCCCCCAAGCAAGAGCCAATCTACCCCCAGTCATTCCCTGTTTCTCATTCCCTGTCTCCTGATGCCACGCCACTATTGTCATTTAGTCACTCCTCTAGCTTTGTGTGACCACGCCCCCTCATGACACATTGCCACGCCCATTTTTGGTGGAGGCCATCAGTACCACCAAGAAAAAAATTCTACTTGCACCACTGCTGGACACTGCCCCTGGACACTGGACACAGCTCCTGTACACTGGACACATCCCCTGTACAGTGGACACAGGCCCTGTCGCACGGGACACAGGCCCTGTCGCACGGGACACAGGCCCTGTCGCACGGGACACAGGCCCTGTCCCATGGGACACAGGCCCTGTTGCACGGGACACACTGTACAGCCCCTTGTACACTGGCCACTGCAGCCCCTGTACACTGGACTTGTGTACAGCAGCCCCTGCAGACCCTAATCGAGTGAGCAGCAGCAAAATAATATATTATTATTATAGCACAGCACAGAGCACAACCACCCTCTTCCCTCTCCTATGCTGGAGTAAAGATGGCGGGGCGCGCGTGCGTCTTATATAGAATCCAGATCCCGCGAGAATCCGACAGCGCGATGATTATGTTTTGCCTCGTTTTCGGTCCGGAATTTAGGCGGGAACTCCCGAGCCGTCTCGGATCCAGACTTGGATCGCGATATTCGGATCTGTCGGATCCCGGCGATCCGGACCCGCTCATCTCTACTAGTCACCATTAATATTAGAATGTAACCAGGTTGATAGTGTCTAAGCTCTAAAGAGCAGGGCCCTCTCTCCTCGTGTGTTTTTCTAAGAATATATCTCTGCCACTGTTCTAATTGCATCAGTGTTCGCTGCTACAACTGTCTTTTTTTACCATGTACTGTACTTGTACTAATTTGCATTTGTACGGTAAATCACTATTTTCTTGTTTTGTTCTTTTGATCATCTTTGTATTGTCAGGCGCTGCGGAACCCTTGTGGCGCCATATAAATAAACGATAATAATAATTCCAGGAACCATGTGAAATGGGCAGAAAATAGCTTTATATTTGCAATCAGGAAACAGGTGGTTGTTGGCTGCCTGCATCAGATGCCTTCTACCGACCTGGTGCTACTGGCTTTGTATTTGGATTAGTATTGTTGGGTTGCTTTGCACATGCTTACATGGCAATGTTTCCCGCATGCCTAGCGGCCAAGGACTGTAAAGGCCCCTCATACACTAGGGAGACTTCTCTGAGGGGAGAAGTTGCCCTCAATCCCCTCTTGAGCCGCCCGCCAGGATCGCGTAGTATAGCATATGTGGTCCTTCTGCATGCTACATACGAGGCTGGACTGAAAAGTAATGCATCCATGGCAGTTTTTTTATTTGTGTACAAATGTAATCTTTTTTTTTTGTACATGATAGCTCAGTTTATCCTCTATGTAATGCACTATTCACTTTTCAACGTAGTCTCCATCCCTTTCTACGCATGTGCACCAACCCTTGATGAGCCGGGCAAACCCGTCGGAGAAGAAAGGTGGTGGTTGTTCTCGACACCAGGACCGAACGGCAGCTTTCACCTCGTCGTCAGAGTTGGAGTGTTGGCCTTTAATGTGCTCTTTCATTATTGGGAAGAGGTGAAAGTCGCAGGGTGCAAGGTCAAGACTGTACGACAGTGTGGCAGAACCTCCTTGAACTGCAGGTGCTGTAACCCTTTTCCCAAAGATGAAAGATCACCTTAGGGTTGCAGCACCTGCAGTTCAAGGAGGTTCTGCTACACCCATTGTACAGACCCATCCTTGCGCCCTGCAACTTTCACCTCTTCCCACAGATGAAAGACCACCTTCAGGGTCACACTTCAACTCTGACGACGAGGTGAAAGCTGCCGTTTGATCCTGGTGTCGACATCAAACACCAGCTTTCTTCTCCGATGGGTTTGTCCAGCTCGTCAAGCTTTGGCGCACATGCGTGGATAGGGATGGGGACTATGTTGAAAAGTGAGCAGTGCATTACGTAGGTGATAAACTGAGTTATCATGTATAAAAATAAAAATAAAGTGTCCGCATTACTTTTCAATCCAGCCTGTGCGATCCCAGCCAAGCCTGCCTGGTTCAAATGCAATCCAGCGGATCACTTCTGCAGCTGGTACGACTTGCAGGCCTCGGAGTGATGCGCACGGGGCCTCGCATCGCATTGGACCTGCTGTTAAATGCATGCAATTTTCCCACTTTTTATGTGATTGGTCACTGCAGTCCCATAAAAAGTGTCCAAATTGCATGCATATCTCCTAGCATAGGGACAGCTTTTATCTTCTCACCCTGTTATGTATATATATATATTTATTACTATAGCACATGGATATTCTGCAGTTGGATTTATAACTATATTGACATTATTGTATTATTATTATAATTTTATTTATAAGGCGCCACAAGTGTTTCGCAGCGCCGTACAAAGGAACAATACAGGGAGACAAAACTTGGCATAACATTGAATAAATAACAAAAATACAGTACAAATAAAGAGCACCACTGTTCAATACACATTACAGCTTAAATGTAAGTAGTGAGGACCCAATCAACATACAACTAGAGGCTTGAGGCCAATGATGGAGATGAGTATGCAGACGAAGATGGTCACTGAGTGTTGGAGTAAAGGAGAGCTGTGAGTGAAATGTGAAGAGAAGTGGGCTTTGACAACAGGAGGGAAGAGGGCCCTACTCGGAGGAGCTTACAATCTAGTAGGAAGGGGAGACAGACAAATTACAAGAGGTGCAAGCGAGGGATGGGTGGTTAGATAGCAGGATGTAAACAGGCAAGGGGTCGGAGAACCAGCTGGTTTATGCAGTGGAAGGGTACGCTTTGATGAATAGGTGAGTTTTCAGTGCCCGTTTGAAGCTTTGCAAGGTCGGGGAGAGTCTAATGGAGCGAGGGAGTGCGTTCCACTGAAGGGGTGCAGCACGGGCAAAGTCCTGTACTCTAGCATGGCAAGCAGTGATCAGGGTGGAGGAGAGACGACAGTCGTCAGCTGACCGTAGAGGGCGGGAGGGTGTATGAATGGAGATGAGGTTAGAGATATATGGAGCAATGGAATTAGAGATGGCCCTGTATGTGAGTGTGAGGTTTTTGAAGAGGATTCTGTAGGGGAATGGAAGCCAGTGCAGATTTTGTTGAAGGGGAGTAGCAGAATTAGAGCGGCGGGAGAGGAAGATTAGCCTGGCTGCAGCATTGAGGACAGATTGGAGAGGAGCTAGTTGGGATTGAGCAAGGCCGGTGAGAAGAGCATTACAGTAGTCAAGCCGTGAGATGACCAATGAGTGGATGATCATCTTAGTTGCACTCTGTGAGAGAAAGGGCCTGATGCAGGGCCGGCGCTACCCACTCAGCAGCTCCTGCAAAGCAGGGAGGCGCCATGCTGAAAAGGCGCTGTCTCCCTCCCTGCTCTGCTAAAGCTGCTTCAGCCCTCACTGTCACTGCCTCCTGCATGCTGCCCGCAGTGCCTGTCTGACAGCGGACGGCAGTATGGAGAGGCTGAGCAGCTCCCTGAACCGCGCACACACTGTCCTCCTCCTGCGACCTGCCCGGTCTGGGTTATGTGCCTAAAGGTGGCCCTACATGCTGCAATAGCAGCGTGCGATGCGATGTGCCCTCCTGAGGGCATCGCACAGTACAAAAAGTATGTGCTGCACATACTTTTTGTACTGCTTTCGGATCGCATCGCACACACATTGCATGCATGCTGTGCGATGCAATCTAGCCCATAATGTATGTGATTCTCACAGCATGTATGGGCACCTTTATTGCCTGCAACATTTTGCGGACACAGCGCTGAGATGGTGTATGCATACATGTACATGCACCCGAGATCCTCCATAGGATTGCATGTTGCATACACTCCCACAAACGGGCTGCAGCTTGTTGCAATGGCAATGTGAAAGGGCACAAAATTTATGGTTTGCAGGAGGGCGCCAGACACCCTAGCACCGGCCCTGGCCTGATGTGAGCAATGTTGCGTAACTGGAACCGGCAAGAATGGGCCAGGGATTGGATGTGGGGTGCAAAGGAGAGGGAGGAGTCAAGAGTGTCACCCAGGCAGCGGAGTTGGGGAACAGGGGAGATGATGGTGTTGTTAACAGTGATAGAGATATTAGTAGGGGGCATAGCTCTGGGTGGGGGAAAGATAATAAGTTCGGTTTTGTCCATATTCAGCTTCAGAAATCGCTCAGACATCCAGGTAGAGATGGCAGCGAGGCAGTTGGAAACTTGAGAGAAAACAGTGGGGGACAGATCAGGAGAGGAGAGGTAGATTTGGGTGTCATCTGCATAGAGGTGATATTGGAAGCCAAAGGAGTTAATGAGTGCACCCAGAGAGGAGGTGTACAGAGAGAACAGAATGGGGCCAAGGATGGAACCCTGAGGGACCCCAACAGGAAGGATAGAAGGTGGTGAGGTAGAGCCAGAGGCAGAGACTGAGAAGGAACGGTTGAAGAGGTAAGAGGAAAACCAGTTGAAGACTGTGCCAGAGAGGCCAATGTTTTGGAGTGTGTGGAGGAGGAGAGGGTGATCCATAGTGTCAAAGGCAGCAGATAGGTCCAAAAGGATAAGCAGGGAGAAGTGACCCTTGGATTTGGCTGACAGCAGGTCATTGGTGACTTTCACTAGGGCAGTCTCAGTGGAATGAAGTGGGCGAAAGCCAGATTGAAGGGGATCTAGGATGGAGTGGTCAGACAGGTAGCTGGTGAGACGCCTGTAAACCAGCCGTTCTAGTATTTTAGAGGCAAATGGGAGAAGAGAGATAGGGCAGTAGCTTGTGGGAGATAAAGGGTCCAGGTTAGGTTTTTTAAGAATAGGCGAGACCAGAGCGTGTTTGAAGGGTGAGGGAAAGATGCCAGTAGAAAGAGATAGGTTAAAGAGGTGAGCAAGGTGGGAGTAGCCAGTGGGGGAGAGGGAACTGAGGAGATGGGAGGGGAGAGGGTCCAAGGGACAGGTAGAGGGGGGAGAGGATGAGATGAGGGAGTGGACTTCCTCAGCTGTAGTAGGGCAGAAGGATGACAGAGTGGGGTAGTTAGTAGGGGAGGATGATTGGGGTGGGTGGGCAGCAGAGGGGGTATGGAAGGAGATATCATGTCGGATTACCTCAATTTTAGAGAGGAAGAAGGAGGCAAAGTCAGTGGCAGTGAGAGATGAAGGGAGGAGGGGTGGTGCAGGGCGAAGTAGAGTGTTGAAAGTTTCAAAGAGACGTCGGGATTGGAGGAATGGGAAGAGATGAGAGATTTGAAGAAAGATTGTTTAGTATAGGAGAGAGCAGCGCTGTAGGAGGAGAGAATAAACTTGAAATGGAGGAAGTCTTCCAGAGAGTGAGATTTCCTCCAGAGGCGTTCAGCAGAGCGTGCACATTTTTGCAAGAATCGAGTTATTTTGTTGTGCCAGGGTTGTGGTTTAGAGCGTCGAAGGGGAACAGTGTGGAGGGGGGCTACAGAGTCGAGAGCAGAGGTGAGAGAAGAGTAATAGAAAGAGGCAGCCTGGTTGGGGCAAGTCATGGTTGAGAGAGGAGAGAGGAAAGTCTCCAGGGAAGACAGGACAGTGGGGTTAAGAGACCCGAGGTTACGTCTGGTGACTGTGGGTCTGGGCAATGAGGGGAGAGGGGAGGATGAGAGGGTGAAAGAGAGCAGATTGTGGTCAGAGAGTGGGAAGGAAGAATTAGAGAAATCAGAGAGATTACAATGGTGGGTGAAGACTAGGTCAAGGGAGTGTCCGAGATTATGAGTGGGGGTGGAGGTCCATTGAGAAAGACCAAAGGAGGTGGTAAGGTCAAGAAGGTTAGAGGAGGCAGCATTATTGATGTCAATAGGAATGTTAAAGTCACCGAGGATGATAGAGGGGAGGTCAGAGGCAGCAAAGTTATCAAGGAAAGGGGAGCAGGGGCCAGGGGGGCGGTAGATTACAGCCACAAGGAGGTGAATAGGGTAGAAGAGGCGGATAGTGTGTACCTCAAAGGTGGAGAATGTGAGGGAGGGCTCAGGTGGGATGGCGCGGAAGGTGCAGTTGGGGGAGAGGAGGATGCCCACTCCTCCACCCTGGTGGCCATCAGGTCTGACCGAGTGTGTGAAGGAGAGGCCTCCATAAGAGAGGGCAGCAGGGGAGGTAGTGTCAGATGCGGACAGCCAGGTTTCAGTGATGGCAAGAAGGTTAAAAAAGTGGGAGATAAAGAGGTCGTGGATAGTTGGGAGCTTGTTGCAGACTGATCTAGCATTCCAGAGAGCACAGGAGAAAGGAAGGGAGGGGACAGGTGAGATAGTAATTAGGTTGTGTGGGTTGTGGGTGCGTGTGAAAGGTGTGGAAGTTGAGTTGTATTCCTTTCTGTCTATTGGCAAGTGCTTTGATCACACAGCTTCTGCACAGGGATTTGCAGCGTGATAATAATTATAGTATCGCTAACTGTAGTGGCTCCCACATTTTTGTATCACGGTGTCCTAGTTTTTCTGAATTTTTTTCCTATTGAAAAAAGTATGCCAGCTATCCACATCCATCTGATTATCCCCAGACCCCACACCCTACACCCTGGTCTCCGTCTGGTAGAGAATTGGATAGGTAGGCTATACAGAGCGGCAGGTAATGATGACTGAGTGCACAATGCCCTATGTCTGGTTGATTGTTTTATTATGAGATATACAGATGGGGTCATTCTCTTTGTTGCCTCCAGACTGCCATCTTCAGGTTTCTGGGGGAATGGGGACAGGAGGTGCACCTGTTCACTGGGCATAGCGCTCATCTATGGACATTAAAACATAATTGGTCGGTTGATAGTGATTGCGCATTGCCTATTTGGATTGTTGATAGACAATATTAATTTATAAGTCAGTTGAATATCTTTATGTCTATATATGCAAATATTACAAAATATATATTCTCCTTATTTGTGCTCTTTTTCATCTTTTATTGTCTACATAAATTCATTTCCAGATTACATTTTGGAGCTGCATAATTTAAATTAGAATTTAATGAGCTCAGAGTGTTTTAAAGAATTATGAATTATTCTTTTGCACCTGATAATTATTGCTTTCTATAATAACAAGGCAGGGGCGTAACTAGTACTTTGTGCACCCCATAGCAATATTATGAAATGGCCCCCACCATTGTCACTACATATTCTCTTCTGGGGGGTACAGAAGAGAGACTATATGAGGCAGAGTTCAATTATAATTCAGCGCACTGCAAATAGCACTGGGTTGGAGCTTCTGAGGCTTTCCAATTGGAAGCGCTATTATGACGGAGAATGACAATATTCACTGAAGTAACAGCACTCTGAGACTAAAGTGTCTTATCGCACTGCTGTGTTCGCACCACACTAGGGCACAAAACAGCATTGCCAAGATAGTTTTGTGGGATTTCTGCTTGCAAAACTCCTGGGGTGCACGCAGACTCCACTAGTCAGACTTAACAGTGCGCTGATAAATAATGCTGGGGAGCTTTATCACAGCACTGTTCACAGTGCACTGAATTGAATGACCGCTGGGAAAGAGAGGGGGCTTCATGGAAAAAAGGGGGAGCAAGAGAGACAGGGAGGTGTGCGAACAGGAGTGTGAGAACAAAATCATAGGGAGAGAGAGTGTGTTATGCTGGGTACACACCAGGATGACTAGGGCCCGATCAGCACAATCTAGATCCAATTCCGATCAATTGGATGTAGATTGTGTGCTGATTGGGCCCTTTTCTGACCTGGTGTGGACCGATACCGATCCGATGCGCGGTCCCGCGGGTCGGTCGGTCGTTATTGAGATCCTACCTGCTGCAGGTAGGATCTCAATGACGACCATACAGCCGGGTGCGGGTCGGCATCGGATCGGACCCGCTCACGGTGCACATCGTGAGCGGGTCGTGCCCCCCCGCGTCATCATGAGCGGGTCGGACGAGACACTGACGACCCGCTCACGATGTGCATCGTGAGCGGGTCGTCCTGGTGTGTACCCTACATACGGGAGAGAAAGGGGGAGAGACCGTACCAGTTAGATACGGTCAGCTAGAGAGGGAGGAAATAGAGAGGGGAAGTGTGGGGAGGAGAGAGATTGCCTAGGGCGCCGGCCACTGGAGGGCGGCATTTCGCCCCCCATGCCACGGGGTACCTGTTGTGCCGTCTGGGGAGGAAGGGGTGTCTATTCCGGGATCTGACAGGAGCCTGCGTGGGTACCTGTCCTGCGATGCTTTGTGTATAAACCTGGCGGGGGTCCCTGCAGTGAATAATAAATAACTAGCTCTATCCGGCGGCGTGGGAAGCGCTTCTATTTTGAAAACACTGGCCGCACGCTGATTCAGCCAATCAGCGTGCGGCCAGTGTTTTCAAAACAGATGCGCTTCCCGCCCGACCGCCGGATAGAGCTAGTTATTTATTATTCACTGCAGGGACCCCCGCCAGGTTTATACACAAAGCATCGCAGGACAGGTACCCACGCAGGCTCCTGTCAGATCCCGGAATAGACACCCCTTCCTCCCCAGAAGGCGCAACAGGTACCCCCCCCCACACACACACACACTCCATGGCACTGGGGCGCCCCCACCCCAACTCGCCTGGGGCGCTCCGGTGCCTTGCACCGGCCCTGGAGAGATTAGTGGCAGAGAGAGAGATAAAGAGAGCCGAGACGGAGGAGGAATAAGAAAGAGGGGACAGAGGGGTAGGGTAGAGAATGAGGAGAGGGTTTTTCGATCACATGCTCCTATTCTCCGTGCACCTGGTCACAGGCTCCCCCTCTCTCCAGCTCCTGATCACAGGCTTCTTCCCTCCGGGCACAAGCTCCTCTCTGAGGGCATTCAGACACATGACCCAATTCAGACCTGCTTGCTGGGCTGCGTGTGTTTGGAACCCAGTGAGCAGGTTGACACCGCCCTGCTGAGTGCACGCCTACAGCCTTCCGCGCCCCTGTGCAGGTACACATCAGTTTGCTAGCACCTGCACAGAGGAGAAAGCATTCAGTGGTTACTTATCATCAAAGGATTTCTCCTCTCCCTGGCTCTCGTGGCATGACCCAGGAGCCTGCTGGGTTTGAAGCAAAATAGGGTCGGGCACCAATGTCATGCACCTGCCCTAAACAGACAAATGAACATTCGTGCTAAACTGTCCAACGGTTTTATGGGCGCTCTCACCAGTTTTTGTGGGCATGCCCATGAGATGCCAGGTGACCACCCATGCACATCTCCTCCTGTCAATCAGAGCCTTGCCAAGGGAAACATTTCCGAAGACGCCCTCAGCCGGCCCTGCGCTTGTGAATTACTGACATGTGCATGTGCAATGGAGCCACCTTAGGAATATGGGCTGAATTCAGACTTTTGTATGCAGGTCTGAATCTGCCCCACAGGCTCCTCCTCTCTGGGCGCCCCGGGCACAGGCTCCTCCTCTCTGGGCACCTGAGCACCTCTCCAGGCGCCATTAAGGCGCTGAGCACTTGGAGATAATATGAATTCTACTGTATGTCCCACCTTGCGAACTACTCCTGTATGGTAAGAGAAAAAAGTCTTGTTGTTTTCTGGAGGTGCACCCAAAATTAGAAATGATTGGTTTATCAAAATGTTAGGTACATACATTTTAATAGATTAAAACTAAAAAGTATCACTCACATCACAAAATAAACAGGATACCGTCCTGATTAGGAAGAAGGGAAAAAAAATGTAAAGCAGAATTTATTTATTTATTTCCAGTTTCTTATATTGCGCAGCAGTTTCCGTTGCGCTTTACAATGGTAAAAGAAGGGTGATAGAGACTGCTGCAGTGAGGGGTGCGGGTCCCCCTGGGTGTTATCTGCTGAGGGGTGACATGTAGGAGCCGGCAATGTACTTACACTGGTCTCCAGTGGCAGCCTGTATTTATGGGACCCCAGAGTGATGAACCAGCTATAAAGCCACGCCCCTACTTGCATGTACATACCTTTTTGCCTACACTCTTCTTTGTTTGTAGTACCCCCACACTATGGCCCTTATTCTGGTTCACTTGCAAAGGCAAATTCATTTTCAAATGGACAGAACAATGTGCACTGCAGGGGGGACAGATGCAATTCTCTCTGCACATGTTACATCTGCCCCACCTGCAGTGCACATGGTTTTGTCCATTTGAGAAGGATTTTGCCTTTGCGAGTGAACCAGAACAAGAGCCTTCGTGTAACTATACCTGGTGGGCTGTGGTGGTGTAGTTTTAAAAGCAAGTCTTTAAAATAGTAGAGAGGTTAAATAAATAAAACCTATTAAAATTGTAATCGCTATTCGATCTCCATCTGTTGAAAATGTTCAGACAGTTGAAAAACACCTGGAATGGCGAAAAATTGAACAATCTAGCGACAATGCAGATGCTATATGTAAAAAGTTGGGTACTTGTGTATTTTGGCGGCGCCCATCGCATCGCATACCATAAGGCATGCGATGGTATGCGATGCGACACGATATCGCGCGATATTGTACAATGGCATACAATTTTAAAATTGTATGCCATTGTATATGGCATGCAATGCGATTAAACATTATATAAGCACCCTAATGGGTGCTTATAATGTTAAATGCACCCCCACGCCACCCCCCCCCCACTATAAACGTGAACCCGAAGCGTGGCGAGCGCAGTGAGCCCGCGAGGGGCGGCGGTACGCGTCTTCTGACCTTTTCATACCCCCACTATCCACGTCGGCGCGGAGATGAGAATAGAAAGTGTGGCGAGCGCAGCGAGCCACCGAGTCCGAAGCGTGGCGAGCGGACGCGGATACCTGTGAAGTCCGCAAGGGGACTCTGATACCTGTGAAGGTATCCGCGTCCCCTCGCGGGGCACGCTGCGCTCGCCACGCTTTGGGCTCGGTGGCTCGCTGCGCTCGCCACACTTCTATTCTCAACTCCACGCCGACGTGGATAGTGGGGGTATGAAAAGGTCAGAAGACGCGTACCGCCGCCGCTCGCCACGCTTCGGGTTCACGTTTATAGTGGGGAGGGGGGGTGGCGTGGGGGTGCATTTAACATTGTAAGCACCCATTAGGGTGCTTAAACAATCTTTCATAGCATAGGGGCAAAAATCGCGTCGCATCGCATGCCATCGGGTGCATGGCATGCGATGCGATGAAAACATTGCGCGATGGAGATCGGGGGCGCCGCCAAAATACACAAGTACCAAAAGTTGTATTTGCATGGGGGAAAGACAGATGAAAATGGCCAAAATTGAATAGGTGTGTGCCGATATTATCGCCATACATTGAATATTCGGGTAAGGTTCTGGAAGTTAAGGTTATCGTTCCGATCTCTGCTCTAGTAGCATTCCCGGGATGGTATTGATAATCCTGACATGCATTATCCCAATGGTCGTGATTCTGACAGATCCCAGTATTTTAATCCTAATCCCTGTACTTTTGGGATTCTCACTGTCTGGATGCTGCTGTCAGTATTCTGACCATCGGTATGGTGTCTGACTGTATATTAACTACATTTTGAATACCCCAATTTTCTGGTAAGATGACTGATATAATAGCCTCTAGCCTTCATAATGTGTTTTTTTTGTTTATTTATTTGTTTTTGTACATTGTTAGGCACTGTGGAACCCTTGTGGCGCCATATGAATAAAGGAGGTGAACAATAACAATAATGATGATGATTATAATAAATATTCTTCATTGAATTCTAGTCTCTCCTAAACATGATTTATCTATTATTTTCTCTATGGAATTCTACTTGGGGGATACTTGCCTACTTTGGTGTCGCTTGGAGAGGAGAGACTGATCTCTGGGGGGGAGTGGAGCAGACGCTAATGTTAGTAAGCACCACACCCATTCCAGATAAATGCTGTGATTCGCAGCACTTCCGGGAGAGGTCGGGGCTAATTCTCAGCATTTTAGCCCCGCTTCCTCCCCAAACTGCCTCAAACGGCAGCTTCAAACTCTCTTCTCCAGGGAACTGTGGAGCAGCGTGCAGGAGGTCCAGGGGTCAAAGAAAAATTGCAGGATACTTGCCAACCTTTCCGTGAGACAGGGAGGCGGATGCAAATTTCGGGAGCCTTGCGGCCATTATGGGAGCGTAGGCAAGTATGACTTGGGCACTGCATACAAGTAATGGCCTGGTGTAGTGTTTAGCTGTTCTCTTGTTCAATAGATTGGAAATTGTACATGCGTTTTATTTTAATTTTTTTAATGAAGTTAGTCAAGTAGCAGGAATCTGGCAAAGGTCAGAATTAATGTAACAAGATCCTACTTATGTTACAGTGAGCAGTCACTGACATATTTGTTTACATTGTTCCTTCACTATCCCTTTCCAACTGCATTGGTAAGAAGAAGTGAGTGCAATATTTTCTGGCGACCATATATACAGTATGTGTGTGGAGTGTTTTCATTCTGTATATTTTATGTTTATTATTTGTACAGTGAGTTTATAAATGTTTTTTATTTAATAAATATGAAAGGTCTGTATATTTTTGAGGTTTAAATTTCTATGCTCCTTGTCTGCCTCTAATGCTGTGTACACATGGTGAGATTTGACATGAGATTTTGACTATATAGTCAAAATCACATGCACATCCCATGCACATCGTATGCAGATCGCACAGGTTTTTTTACCTTGCGATCCCGAGGCGCGCTCCCGTGACAGCACAAATCGAATCCCAGATAAACAGGGCAGCAATGACTATATAGTGCAAATCTAATGCTGATTGTATGAAGTGTATGTAAAAAAAATACAGCGATAGCAAAGATTGTATAGCACTCGAATCTTAAGTTGAAGAGCAAGGGAATCTCACCCACTACTAATTCATTTGTATCTATATGAACAACCTATGACATTTCTCATTATACCCTGGTTATTAAGGCTTATTAGGTCTCTGTATCCTCAGATCAATTCTATTTTATATTTGGGCTTTTAATTCTCTACAGCTATTGTTATTTCCCAGGGAAACACTTTCCTTCAACAAGGGAATAATGTTGTATTGGGCATCATTTAATAGTTACCAAGTAGTTGCTATTTGTCTTTACTGTGGCATCCCTTTAACATATGGTAAATGGTTCTCCAGACATTGTATATGACTAACTTTATTATTATTACTAGCCAAATAAATAGCAGTGTGAAGTCGCCGACAACCTCTGTTATACTATTGCAGGGGTAGCCGACTCCAGTCCTCGAGAGCTACCAACAGTTCACGTTTTCCAGCTCATTTCGCAGGTACACAGGTGCACTCATTACTGACTGACACATTTTAAAAGAGCCACAAGTGGAGCTAATTACTTCACTTGTGATTCTGTGAGGAGACATGGAAAACGTTAACTGTTGGTAGCTGGGCTGGACTTAGCTATCCCTGTACTATTGGATGTAGCCACTAAGGATGCCAATCCCAGGGCATTTTTTCCATCCCGGGATCCGGGATGGAAAAATGCTCAATCCCGGGATCCACACCAAAAATCCCATTATTTTCAATAAACCCACACCGGCCGACCCGCACCTTTACTTACATTAGGCAGCGGGCGGGCAGCCAGGAGTGGGTTTGGAGGTGCACGGTGCAGGCGGAGGCAGACCGGCGGGCAGGCGGACGGGCGGAGAAGAGGCGGGCAGTGACTGGTGACGTGTGGCCTGCGCAGCGTGACTTCTACTGCCACACTACGCAGGCCACACGCCGGGGTCAGGCTACGGGAACAGCCGGGCAGCGTCTGAGCGAGTGCTCAGACGCTGCCCGGCATTAGACTGCGCATTGAAATCTCTGACTTTTTTAGGCCAAATTCAGGGATCCCGCCGATCCTGGGATTGGCCACACTAGTAGCCACTGACCATATTGCTTGTGAAATACTGAGTAATCACTTCTCAGTGCACCAATGAGGACTACTGCATGTATCCAAAGGTGTATGATTCTCAGGGTAAAGAAACCCCAGAATGATCACACACCCTGCTGGAGACACATAGAAGTGTCTAAGTTGAATCCTATGGACGCTAGCAGTTTTAAGGAGGCCTGTTTCAGAGATGTATGCAAACCTGATTTTTTTTCCCCTGCAGTTATTTTCATTTTAAGTTACACTGAGCATGTGTTGTAACAACAGTGGTCACCGAGAGGATATGGGTCATTATAGTAGAAGTAGCAGCAAAATCGCCATCATGTGACCATTTTGGTTGTCTGTCTAAAACTGCGTCTTCAGTCCAGTAGCAGCTGCAATGTCCCCTGTGTGTTACATTATGCGGCCATGCTGCGTGATTATAGGGCTGCCTACGTAGAATTTCGATAATCGCCTGATCTATTGCTACTGCAGCAGAATGCAACTACTATTACATACCACCTGCTGCATTACCAATACAGCGGTATCACTACTTCCAAGGATGTGGTAGTGATAGCAGCTCCAACTGCAAGTGAATCAGGCCTACTGTGCAGCAACTATGCTGACGGATGTCAGGGCAGAAACTAGGGTTTCCGGCGCCCGGGGCAAGGCAGTCATTTGGTGCCCCCCCCTTCCCCTGACCGGGGGGGACCAAATAACCGCCTTGCCCCTGGCGCCGGAAACCCCCTCCCTGCTGACAACATACATACCTATGTGCAGCCAGCGGGGGTCCGGGGACAGGCAGCGGGGTTCCGGGGACTGGTGTAGCCGCTCTAGAGGCAGCTTGACTCCGTTCGTCTCCTACTAGCGCGGCGGCGGGAAGTGCTGATGACTTTGAAAAGAATTCTTCTGAATTCAGCCAATCAGCGTCCAGCAAGTCTTTTCAAAGTCATCAGCGCTTCCCGCCGCAGCGCTAGTAGGAGACGGACGGAGTCAAAGTAAGCTGCCGCTACAGCGGCTACACCAGTCCCCGGAACCCCGCTGCATGTCACTGAACCTCCGCTGGCTGTCCCCGGACCTGACAGCGTCCCCCCCCCCTCCCTAGTTACGGCCCTGCGGATGTGAACACTGAAATTAGATGGGAAGAATACATGAACGTACTGTAGTGCTTTTGATTTTCCTTGCTAAACTTTAATAGGCCCAATCTTTTTCAAATGTGAAATGCAGGAATTTGGCATAACAGAGGGATTTAACCTTTGAACATAGTTGTCACTCTTTAAATGATTTTTTAACTACTAGTGACATTTGTAAGGAGAAATGGGGCAGCTCACAATAGCCGCCAATCAGTGGTCTGGATGCTTAGAAACTAATGTTAGTAGAGCTTGTTGTGCCCAGCTTAGTGCTGTCTGTACGAACTACTATGAAATACTGTACTACCATAAAGCCAGAGAAGATGGAGATCTGTTTATTTGTCACAGTAATGTGATCTTTGATCTCAGTCTTGCAATGTATGTGGATTCAGGGAAAGGGGTAGATAAAATACGTCTGATCCGTCTTCAGCACCATGCCTGGTCCCAAGAATGCATTGCATGGGTGCGCCGGAACACCAGTGACTTTGTAGAATTTGATGGCAGATAGGAACCACTTGGCCCATCTAGTCTGCCCCTTTTTTAAACATGTTACCTCAAACTGTATTTGATCCTTATGTTTTTGTAAGGATATCAATATGTTTATCCCAAGCATGTTTACATTTTTCTACTGTATTTGCCTCTACCACTTCTGATGGGAGGCTATTCCACTTATCCACTACTCTTTCTGTGAAGTAATTTTTCTGCAAATTTCCCCTGTATCTTCCTCACTCTAGTTTCAGTGCATGTCCTCGTGTTCTTTTGCTCCTGTAAAGAATGTCTTCCACCTGTACCTTGTTAAAACCCTTGATATATTTCAAAGTTTCTATTATGTCCCCCCTTTCCCTTCTCTGCTCTAAACTATACGTATTAAGATTTTTTAGTCTTTCTTGGTACGTTTTTTTGATGTAGGCCATGCACCATTTTAGTTCTTTGTACAGTCTCTAATGTATTTAAATCCTTCTGGAGATATGGCCTCCAGAATTGAACACCGTACTCTAGATGAGGTCGAACCAATGACCTATACAGTGACATTATTACTTCTTTCATCACCCGCGCAATGCATCCTTGGGACCATGGATTCCACTGAAAATAATTCAAGTGCCCGAAAAAAGGTGGTTTGGAAAAATAAAAAACCAATCCCGAAATATTCTGAAAACCTAAGTTTTCGGATAAGGGATCTACAGTTAAGGGACTTGCTTAGCAGTTTTATATGGTGCCTGCTCTAAGACATGGAAGTAGAGCTACTTTACCTAGAAGATGACACGATTCAGTGTAAAGCTGTGTACACACTGGACGACGTGTGTACCAAGCTCTGTGTTCCGTGACGAGACCCGGTGAGGTGCTGGCATTGGTAATTGCATACGCACTTGCAAATGCCGGCTGCGAAGAGTGACAGTCGGGGATCACACATCATCAACATTGTAGGTACACACTAGACCAGAGGTAGCCAACTCCAGTCCTCAAGAGCGACCAACAGTTACGGTTTTCCATGTCTCCTCCCAGAATCACAAACGAAGTATTTACAGATGGAGCCGAGCTTGTCTTTGCAGGGGATGGCGACGCCAGCCGCCATCTGTATCTGCGAAAGGGGACGCGTGCGCACGAGATGCGCGCGCGTCCCCTTCCGACGGCGCTTTCCCCGGGTCCCCGCCGGCTTGTCGACGGTCACCTGGGGTCCCCACCGCCTCCCCGCAACCCCCCTAACCCTGTCCGTCTCCCTGAAGCGGATACGGACAGGTTTCCGTCGCCCCGCCGCCCGGAAACTGAGACCCGCGTGCATTTGAGACGCACGCGGGTCTCAGTCAGATGGAGAGCCGGGCTGCTGGCGGATCGCCAGTGGTGACAGTCTGGCGATTCGCCACCAAGACGGAGACCGGCTCCATCTGTAGCTCCACTTGTGGTCCTTTTAAAATGTGTTAGTCAGTAATGAGTGCACCTCTGTACCTGCAAGGTGAGCTGGAAAACATGAACTGTCGGAAGCTCTCGAGGACTGGAGTTGGCTACCCCTGCACTAGACAATATTTAGATTTTGTCATTCCGAACCATCTCATTCTACAAACACATTTAAAATGTTGCCTAATGCTTTTAACATTAGGCTGCCTGTTGAGCCAATGATGTTGTCATTATTGATGTGTAAAGTAATATTTAGTACAGGTGTAGTGACTGTAAAATTTGGTATTAACTTGAGGATTTCAAATATATTGGGTAATTCTAGCAATAAATCATATTGGTTGTGGCTGGATGGGGTACATTTTTAATTAAACTTCATATCAGCAGATGTGACATTGAGTGTAACCACACACATTTAACCTTATTTGCTAATGAATACCATCTAACTTATCTACAAATAATGACACCGACAACAGAAATGCCATTAAAATCAGTCAACCTTTTTATTTTGCAGCACTTTAAATAAGCATGGTGGGAGAAAGAAAGAACGGCCAGTTTATCAGCGATACGATGTACGCTGATCCGATGTACTTAACTATGCCAATGGGCCATTCTCATATAGAATGTGTTGAGGCCCCAACTCTCCTCCCAATACACCATAATAGGCCGGCTAGGCAGCCAGTGCCCCTGACCCCCAGGAGGGTAGGTCATACTAGATCAGTGTATTGGAAAGAGAACGCACCTCCATAAAGTAGCGCATTAGCCACTGGACTGACGTTCTTTCCTGCTACAAAGAGGTTGACAAACCCCAACGACAAAAGAAAAGAAAAAAGGTATGAATGGGATATGGTGGGTGGTGAACTCCTCAACTTTTGTTACAAATAACCTAACTAATAAGGTGGGTGGGGGTGGGGGTGGGGGGGAATGGGACGACTTGGCCCAAGGTAAAAACCTGAAAACCTGAAAAAAAACGGCATGGAGACCACGAGCCAATAGTGTCTCCGTGTATTCAGGAGAAAACAGGGAAAAATCCCTTGGGACCCTCACCGCTAACGGTGACGAGTGGCAAAATGCTCCCAAGTCGTGTCCATTCGTGAACATCGGAACTTTGCTGGATGTGCCACTATAGTGTCAGAATATGAATCAGGCCCAATATGCTAATTTAGTATGTGAGTGTGTCTGCCCTAGGCTGCAGGAGTGTGGGAGGAGTGTAGTAGAAACAAATAACCTTAATAATGCCAAGGAAGGGGAATGGGACGACTTGGCCCAAGGTAAAAACCTGAAAACCTGAAAAAACGTCACGGAGACCACGAGCCAATAGTGTCACCGTGTATTCAGGAGAAAACAGGGAAAAATCCCTTGGGACCCTCACCACTAACGGTGACGAGTGGCAAAATGCTCCCAAGTCGTGTCCATTCGTGAACATCGGTACTTTGCTGCATGCGCTGCTGCAGTGTCAGAATATGAATCAGGCCCAATATGCTAATTTAGTATGTGAGTATGTCTGCCCTAGGCTGCATTAGTGTGGGAGGAGTGTAGTAGAAACAAATAACCTTAATAATGCCAAGGAAGGGGAATGGGACGACTTGGCCCAAGGTAAAAACCTGAAAACCTGAAAAAACGTCACAGAGACCACGAGCCAATAGTGTCACCGTGTATTCAGGAGAAAACAGGGAAAAATCCCTTGGGACCCTCACCACTAACGGTGACGAGTGGCAAAATGCTCCCAAGTCGTGTCCATTCGTGAACATCGGTACGTTGCTGTATGTGCTGCTACATTGTCAGATTATGAATCGGCCCCAATAAGCTAATTTAGTATGTGAGTGTGTCTTCCCTAGACTATATGAGTGTGGGAGGAGTGTAATAGAAATAGCTGAATGCTAATGGGTGAGTGGTGTGGATGCATGTGGAGAAGTGGAGAAAGAATAGAACAGGGAGAAACATGGATAGAAATGAGGAGAGACCAGAAACAGGGAAATGGAATAACAGCTGAGAGGAGAAATATAGGTGGAATTGCCACAATGTACGGTTTGAATGGGATATGGTGGGTAGTGAACTCCTCAACTTTTGATACAAATAACCTGACTAATGCCATGGGGGGGGGGGATGGGACGACTTGGCCCAAGGTAAAAACCTGAAAACCTGAAAAAACATCACGGAGAACACGAGCCAATAGTGTCACCGTGTATTCAGGAGAAAACAGGGAAAAATCCCTTGGGACCCTCACCACTAACGGTGACGAGTGGCAAAATGCTCCCAAGTCGTGTCCATTCATGAACTTCAGTACTTTACTGTATGTGCTGCTACAGTGTCAGATTATGAATCGGGCCCAATATGCTAATTTAGTATGTGAGTGTGTCTGCCCTAGACTATATGAGTGTGGGAGGAGTGTAATAGAAATAGCTGAATGCTGATGGGTGAGTGGTGTGGATGTATGTGGTGAAGTGGAGAAAGAATAGAACAGGAAGAGATATGGAAATAGAAAACAGGAGAGACCAGAAAACAGAGGGAAATGGAATAACAGCTGAGAGGAGAGAGAGAGAGAGAGGAGGAATTACCACGATGTTCGGTGGCATCGATCTTCATGTTCAGGGGATATGAAACAGGACCTGCATCGGAGAGGACTGTCTGCGGCACATGGGACAGCTGGGGTTTGCGTCCGTCCACTCGTAGATGCAGCATGGATGGTATCTGTGGCCGCAGGGCAGAACTGTCACCCGCTCTCCATTTCGGAACTCTGTCAGACAGATGACGCATGATGGTGGTGTCTCTTCATCCTCTGCAATCGTGCAAGATGGGAATCCTGTGATCTCTACAGTCCTGGGCGGCATTTCATCCCAGTCGAGCACAACCTGCACGGCTTCGGGATTAAGTGTGCTGGCATCTACCTCGATTGCCAGTAGGTTCTGCTCGTTGATCTGTAGCAACATTGCTGGATACCGAAGCCCGCTCATCTCTACCATCGTCGCTGACTGGACATGCTGCTCATTGATGTCTACCACCATGGTCGGCAGGGCGTTCCGTTCAAGGATCTCTCTCATCCTGGCATTTATAATCTCCCTGTCGAGCTCCACATCTATGGCAGGTGGATTCTGATGGTTGATGTCTTCCACTATTGCTGGGAGATTCGGCTCATTCTCAGCTGGAGGTTGAGGACCTGGATCTGGGAACAGATCTGCGTTTGGTCCATCTGGTGGTCTCTCCAGAACAGCAATAGGAGAGCGGCTTCTGTCTCTGTTCTCCCTTTGAGGTCTTTGTACACGAGCACCTCCTGATGGTTCTGCCCGGGCTTGCTGACGATTTCTTTGGCGCTCGGACCGCAGCCTCTCCTCAAATACGGTCTGCGCAGAATCATCTGAAAAGATATACCTTTTATATTGTAGCTATAATAATTACCTATAGATAACATGAACAATGCAATTGTTGACCAGTAACTTTACAGTGACAGTAATAACATTTTGGTACATCAGTGATAAGAGGGTGGATTATGGATATGAGGGTTACATGTTTATGTGAATGCTCTTATTGTTTATTTAGGAAAACACATTACAGGGCAATAATACACAGGCCCTACCAGAGAGCTGCAGGGGTGTTGTTCCCTGGTCCTCCAACTGGCAGGAAGACTCAAATTTGTCTGACTTATTATTTTTGTGTTTTTTCTTAAAAAAAAATTATGTTCACTTGCTAATTTTCCAATTAGGTTATAACCTAGTGTCTAAGCTAGAAAAGAACTTGAAATCACAAATTACCCACTACATTATTATATGTATACAGTATTGTTTTGTATTTTTTTTCTAAGAAAGAGGTGGTAGAGGCCCCTTCATTTGGGTTTCCTAGGTCTCTAAAGGCCCATACACACTGTGTGACTTTGAGCTGCTTTCTGCTCAAAACCGCCCAGTGTGTATGGCCCGGCGATGAGCACTGCTGCGTGCTCCCACAACATCGCCGGGAAAGCCATTCATCTGCTGGTTATACCAGCAGATGAGCGGCTTTCAGGACGGCTGTGCATAGCGCTCTGCTATATAACTCCGTCCTCACCCCTTCCGTCGGTGCTGGGAAGGGGGAAAGCCGCTCAGTGTGTATGCACTGAGCGGCTTTCCCCCGCAGCGATGAACGCGATCATCGCTGTCCATACACACTGGGCATAGTCGCCCAGTGTGTATGGACCTTAAGAACCTCAGAAAGGACCTGATGGTACTAGACCAGAACCCTGTGATTATCCTACAGAACCACCATAAGAGTGTCACAGGGAGCCCCTCTCGTTACAGTTCATCTAACATCTATCACTGATCAGAGTATAATATACAGTATCGATTCCATAGTTAAAAAGGCTTTTGATGGAGAAAGTCTGGCTTTTTCCTAAATGGGGACAGGGGTGTTGAATAGACCAAATACACTAGATGTGTTGTATAGTGCAAGGTACCTCTACTATTATTAGGTGTACCAAAGCCAGAGACTCCTCAAACAAATGTAATAATGGGCATGGACACTGCTGGATAAGTATAAATTAAAATGTATTTAAAAAAGAAAATCACAACAGATAAGAAGGTAATGTTACAGTAGGCCTAGGATGTGTACTTTGTATTATTCTTAGGACTGAGTGCTCTGTGATATGTCAGTGACTAACCGGCCTATTGATTATATCCTGTCATTTAAATGCAGCTGGAAAATCATATTGCAAACTTATTTTGTTCACACTAATTTGGCGATAAATTCTTAAGTCGCAGATATTAGGGGAACAAATTGCACAGAAAAGGGTTTCTGAGCAATATAAAATATTCTCTAGTGTGTATGCTCAATGCCCCCACGGCTGAACATGCAGATCCATTCTCTTCACCCCAAATCGTTCCATCCAGCTCATGCTTCTAGTAGAGGGTACACATGGGCCCTTATTCAGATCGGTGCGGATATTCCCGCATTCTTACGGAGCGGTCCGCACGCCACGGTGTTTTGCCGCATGCGGCCATCGTCCGTAGAAACGCCCACGTGTCCTCCGCATTCGGACGGACTCACTCTTTAAGAACAGGGCGTGTTTACGGACGACATACAAACCATGCGTGTGCGGGAGAAACACTCCGATTCTGCACGGTATTACAGAGTATTACAGAGTATGCTCGGAAATACCGCATCCGAACGGGAGCCAAGCGGTGCTACCGCCCGTAAGCGGAGTATTTACGCCAAACAACCCACTATGAACTATCTTCTGCAATACATCACATGACCCACTTATTCAATTACATATCCTCATAAAAAACAGCTTATTTGGAATTGGAATCAATTAGATGCCAATATATCCTTACAAGCATGCCTAACACATGCATTGCACACATTAACCCTTACAGCAATGTAAGTGCAATGGTTTGTATTACACCCTGTGTAAAAGATTAAAAACAATCTACACATATACTGTTTCAAGTGCAAATAAAACCAACAACTGTGAACTTGCATAAAGAATTTATTAAAAAACAACATTAACATAGAAAAAAAAATATATAAAATAATAAATTAAAGCAGCAGATCGCGGATGTCCTGCAGGTCTGCTAGAAGGAGCCTCAAGTGGTGCTCCGCTCGCAGGACGGCCCCACGCACCCCCTCATCTGCCGGTGTGGTGTCATCTGTGGGCATGTCAAAGGGGCAAAAATTAGTCATGTTATTCATGCATACATTTCACATACTGCGACATAAATTGCACAAATGCTAGGTGACATGTGTGTATATATATATATATATATCTATCTATGTAGAGAGATAGAGACACACATAGATAAATAGATATGACACATACATATATACATACATGCAAACTTATTTACTACATACTGTCTTTTTTGGCCTCTACCCTTTACTCTGCAGAAGACATAACAGTCATATTGTTTCTTCTCAGTCACAACCCACCCATGACTAACCAATGACAAGCATGTCATGGGCTCCGTCAATAAGAACTTGTCACAATCTGCTCAGTCTAAGTTCAGTGATGGTTCGTGGCATGGGAGTTATGCAAATGTCAGGAATGCACAGTACACATCCTCAAAATCATAATTCTGTCTAAACCAACCTACAATTCTGTGACGGCAAAAAAACAATCTGAACTACAGGGGGTGTTTAGGTAGAGGAGGCTCCTGGGACCCTGGCAACTTCTGACTCCATTCCAAGGTAGGCTGGCCCCTACTCCATTTATCGCATACATCCTAGAGTTTATAAATAACATTCACCAACAATATAGATTCCACTATTTGATGGGTCATAATCTACGCTTGCAGCAGGTGATTTTAATCCACAAATGATCCACTCATCCCTTTACTCCTGGATCCTGTTTAACTACAACGGTTATGTGGCAGTCAAAATGGACCTCCAACCCATCCCACAAACCTGTGTAATTGAGAGGTGTCCTGGATGAAAGGGATGCCTTGGACACCCCATCTAACCCGTACCTGTATCTGTAGCTACCCACTTTGGGGTCTATATGAATAGTATGGGCCCAAAATTTTTTATCACCAGTGCTACATAACAAATACCAGTACAACTACTTCATGAATGATGCATTATGTTAACATACCGATCTGCTGGGACTCCGGGGCCTGGCACGCCTCCTCCCCCTCGTCATCCGAATCGTCCGGGGCAACCGTGGCCTCCTCAGCCCCCTCCTCCGCCAGCTCCTCTGCCACAAGAACCTCCTCCTCCAACTCCTCCTCCACCTCCTCCTCCACCTCCTCCTCCTCCTCCTCCTCCTCCTCCTCCACCACCACCACCTCCTCCTCCACCTCCTCCTCCGCCACCAACACCTCCTCCTCCGCCACCAACTCCGCTTCCACATCCTCCTCCACCACCTCCTCACGCACCTCCTCCTCCTCCACCACCTCCTCCACCATCTCATCCCACATTTGCTCCTCCTCCACTTCCTCCTCCTCCACCCTTGCCGCCACCTCCTCCTCCGGGTCTTGGGCCTCCTCCTGGGCCAGGTCTGCCTCCGCCTCTTCACGGGCCTGTCGGGCTCGGGCTCGTGCTGTGTGGTAGAAAAAAACATCATGGTCAATGTCGGGTCATTGGTGCACATGTATTAATCCATAACAAGACATACATGGAAGGGTGATAATGATGGCAAACGATGCAGGAAAGTAGCTCCTTACTGTTAATGGACTCCAAATTGTGACATTTAAATTATTATGTGATTGTTAGTAATTTGTTCACACATTACAACCCAGCCATTTATCAATGTGTAACACATATTAGATCTGGCACATTGTATGCATCAGAATCCTCAATGCTATGGCATTACATATAAAAGCCACATGACTGCATGTTAACCAGGAAGAAGCACACATAACAGTCTATGGACTTTTAAACCCCTGGACACCCACTTATCATGAGACACATTTTATTGTTTCTAGATGCTATGTTGTAAGTGCGAAATTTCATAGCTAAAATACTCACACTCAGCAATTTCGCCCCTGATTTGATGGAGCAGCTGGGGCTGGCGCCTGCGGAGGTCCGACCACCGCCTCTCCAGCTGCCCGAGGGACCTCCGCACCCGAGTGCGGGCGTAAATACGGCGCCCTGCCGCAGCATACGCCCTCCGCTTATGGCGGTTTGTGATGAAGGGCCCCGCACGGCCCAGCCTTGTCTCCATGACGGAGACAAGAACCCTCAGCTCCGCATGTGTGAAGGGTTCTGCCCTTCGTGTCTCCGCCATGTTGACAATGGCATCTATCAACCAATCAGGTGGTGGCATTGGTTGATCACAGTTATTTGTGTTAATAACTTTATTGTTCATCTTTACATGAACAGCGTCTCTGCGCCAACACAAATGGTGACAAATTCGCATGCCTTCAAAACAGTAGTGTTGATGTATGGCAATGAACAAATCTGATATATATAAAACACAGTGTGTATGCACTTAGCAAATCCAATGACGCCTCGCTCCGCCAAGCAACGCGTGCTATAGCTTAGCAACGCATAGCTGTAGTTAGCATTACTTACTCTATGCATCTATGTGTATGCGTACATTTATGTGTAAAAGACACATACACACACTTGCAGGTATCCTGAGACCAGCATTATACACCAGCCCTGCCTGCCTGCCTGCCTGCCTGCCTGCCTGCTCCTTGAAATGTTGAAACATGTGAATAAATTCAAATATCATATATATATATATATATATATATATATATATATATATATATATATCTGCAAACAAATCAGACATCAACACATGAAAAAATCCCCAACACATTACAGAATAAATCAATGTACTCACCAGTCATCAGGGATAGTATCAACTACAATAATGAAGATATAACAAACACATAAGATCCCTTGAACAAGGTATAATAATTAGCACCTATATTTAACTTCCCCCAAAACTAAGCACATATGATAAATATCTACTATTTCTTTGCCATTAGGAGGGCAGGCTGGCTAATTTTCGTGTTGTAACACTGACAACTAACACACTGTACTTATTTGAAGGGGTGATTTTTACAATAATTGGTGTGTTCTGTCAACTCGATAACATGTACCTGAAGTATCTTTGCGCCACAGAGTCCCGCAGCTGGTATCCCCTCCGGCATTCAGGGGCGCGGGATGGGCGCATGGGCGGATCTTGCGGCTCAGATGGTACCTCCCACTCATCAAAGGGTATCTCACGCCGCACAGCAATGTTGTGGAAAAATATACACAGGCCCACGATCCTCGACACCATTTCAGGCGCATATTGTAAGTCACCACCAGTGCGGTGGAGCACTCTAAATCGACCTTTTAAAAGGCCAATTGAGCGCTCCACCACTTGCCTGGTGGCAACATGCGCCCGATTGAATGCCTCCTGTGGGCCCGGTGCTGGGTAGCTGTACGGCGTAAGTAGCCAGGGCGTACATGGGTAACCGGAGTCACCCAGAACCCACGCATCACGGCCTTCCAGCTCTTGTAGTCTTTGCCATATCCCGGTTTGTCGGATGACATGAGAGTCATGGGCACTTCCGGGAAACTTCGAGTTGAAGGCGAGAATCTCCATGGATGGGCCACATACCACCATCACGTTCAGTGAGTGGAACAATTTGCGGTTCCTATATATCTTCTCACTTCGAGATGGAGGCACAAATGGTACATGGGTGCCATCCACAGCCCCTATCACATTAGGGAAGCCAGCAATTTGATGGAAGGCCTGCTGGCTTCTGCGCAGGGTCTCGGTGGCAAATGTCATGGCCATGAAGTGCCCCTTGCGCCTGAACATGGCCGACGTCACACGCCTCAGGATTCGGCAGAAGGCCGGCTGAGATATTCCAGCAAGTACTGCCACTACTTGTTGGAATGATCCTGAGGCGCAGAAATGCAACACCGCCAGCAGCTGGGTGTGAGGCGGAATTGCTGTCGTGATCCCGTGTAGAGGTTCCAGATCGCTCTGAATTAAGGTGAGCAGATCCAGAATTACATGTGGCGGTAACCGGTACCTAGTAAGTACCTCATCATCGGGCATAGCAAACAGAGTCACCCGTGTGCGATAGATTCTAGCACGTCCTGGCCTCCTTGGCCGACGAGTGGGGAGAGCCGCAAGTGCCCTTAGCCTCCTCTCCATGTAGCGCATCATTGCTTCAGCAACCTATAAAGAAATGAACATAAATACTGATGCACCTATGCACATAATGGCCATATCCCACTACAAATAGATTTGTAGCCTTCAATACGTACAATAGATGGCCGCCCCGTGAAATCCCGCAGATCCATTTGACTCTCTAATGATGACACAATAATATGAACTCAATACACACCGTCCAAAACACACAGATAAAGGTGTCAGCATTTTTTGCCGACATCATGTACTATGAGACATTTCATCTATTGCTGGGACATGTTGTCCTGCAATAGATGAACCCACACAGGTTTAAGACCTGTGAGTGAAATAGTGAACATGTGACATGTTGCAATAATGATACACGCACTTTGCTGGCCCAACAATCTGTAGTCAGTGAGGCAATGGTGCATACATTCATACACTTACATTGTTAATGGATATCATATCTACAAGGAGCATGGAAGAGCTTACCTTAGACCCTGACAAGTCCAGATCTGGAGACAAATGATTCTAGCAGCAAGTCACTATTTATAGGGCTCTCACATGTGTGGTCTATAACAGTAGAGATGAGTATTGCATGACTTGTGGCCTGGATTATCTAAGGGATTGGGCTACTTTTAGCTTGCAATGAAACGCCACAATACCACAGTAGTCATGAATCAAATGTCATGTCATGCTAGAAAATAGCATGTGTATTGTGCAATAGTCACAGGTGTATCAGAAGATTCTATGCAATGTTAGCATTGGTGACCAGTATTTCATGTCGAACTTTCGCCAGGTTTTACACAATGGAATTTCAGCCACCGTATGCGGCGCGAAAAAACAGCGACGTACGCTCACGCACGGAACGCAGCTGCCGCTGATGTCCGCCAAACAGGATACACAAACAGTATATAAAGGTGTATTAGAAGGTGACAATGTTGTTGCAAACATGTCTGGATCCCAACCAGAGCTGGACCCAGAGCTGCAGCAACTTTTTCACCAGCTGGACTCCAGCACCACCTATGTGCCACTGCACATGCAGGCAGTGGGTAATGAGGAGGCTGCTGGCCCTTCAACAGCAGGGCAAGCTGCACCTGACCATTCTACAGCAGGGCAACCTACACCTGGCCCTTCTGCAGCAGGCCAACCTGCAGCTGGCTCATATGCACCATCAGCAGAATTGTTTGGAACACAACAGGGGACTTCACAAGGTAGTACCATGGCCAGCACTTCAAGTGCAGCGACTGGTGCCAGGGGGCGTGGCCAGGGACGTGGCAAGGGGCGAGCCAGTGCAACAGCGGAACCACCCAAAAAAAATAAGGCATATGAAGCACAGGAGCTGGCCATCCTGGTTCCCCGAGCACGTGATTGGATAGAGTGTCCATCCGAGAAGCTGACACACACACGCAGATGGAAGATTTGGGAACAGATAACGGCAGAGATTAATGAAGTAGCGCCACAAGTTCGTGAGACGGACCATGTGAAGAAGAGGCAAGTTGTTTTGTGATACATGTGGCCAGTAATAGCCAAGTAATGATTGAATTGATGCTTAGATGCATTTTGCAAATGGCCCGTGAGGTTGTTACGATACACATACATTATTGCCATGTTATTTCGTTGAGAGTTAGAGTAGGGTGATTGTGAATGTGTATTGTAACGGTTGATATCATAGTTGCATGTAATATTATATATGGGACATTAATCACATGTTGTAATATGTAGCACAGAGCAATGGCTGCAACAGCTAACATTGGGAGTGACATGTATTAATATGTCAACTTACATTGCAGGTGGCAGGACTTCAAAACCAACCTGAAGAGGAAGATGACCAAGCGGTGGGAACACAGCCAGACATCTGGGGCCGGGCCCATGCCATCAGGGCTAGAGCTCACCCCCCTGGAGGTGATGGCCGAGAGCTGTATATCAGTTGAGGAGATCAGGGGGGTGAGCACGATGGATAGCGAGGCCCCAGCTGAAGTGTTTGCGTCTTTTCTGGAAGGTAAATATTGGTCATGCCATAAACTTGTGCAAGTAATTATCGTAGAATGTCTCCTAATTGTGTATATCTTTTCCCACAGACACCCCACCGCTTGGTGACGACTCTGCTCAGGAGGTGGAGGAGTCCGTGCCACCTGGCCCCAGAGGTAGGCCTGTGCAGCAGCAGGCATCGGCCCAAGCCGATTTGGCCGCCTTGGCCCAGATGCTTGGGGACATCAACCAGCAGGGAGACTTGGCATCAGAACGGGTGCGTAGGACCGAGGAGATCCTGGCGAGCTTGGTCAGCACCCAGCAGTCCATGGCTGCGAGCATGCAGGCCATGGCTGAGTCACATCAGGCCATGGCTGCAAGTGCTCAGGTGCTGGCTGAGCAAGCCACCCGCCAAAATGATCTCCTCCTCCACCATAATGAGCTTATGGTGGAGCTGGTTACCAGCAACAGGGTCCTAATGTCATCCGTTTCTGGTGCATTACCACCCGCAACACTCCCTGCTGGCAGGAGGGGTAGACCAGCCAACCCCTCCACATCATCTGCTCCACCTGCCCCAGCATCTGGCCGTCCCCGAAGAGCTGCTGCACAGGCCAAGGAGCCTACCAAGGCCAAACGTGGTCGGAAATGAACTTGTGGCTGCATTAATCTCCACCGTTATGTGTTCCCAAATCTTCCATTGTGCTGTGTGTGTCAGCTTCTTGTGTCCAATCACGTGCTGAGGGTAACCAGATGAGCCCTTGCTTCATATGTCCTTTGTGGTTCCCCTGTTGCCCTCTTTTGCCTGCCATTACTGTCAGCTGTACTTGAAGTGATGGCCATGGTACTATCTTGTGAAGTCCCCGGTTGTGTTCCAAATGATTCTGCTGATGGTGCATATGAGCCAGCTGCAGGTTGGCCTGCTGCAGAAGGGCCAGGTGTAGGGTGCCCTGCTGTTGAATGGTCAGGTGCAGCTTGCCCTGCTGTAGAAGGGCCAGCAGCCTCCTCATTTCCCACTGCCTGCATGTGCAGTGGCACATAGGAGGTGCTGGAGTCCATCTGTGTGCAATTATATTTTTTTGGTATTATTATTTATTTTGCTGCATTCCTGCCATGTTGTTTATTGTTTGGATGTATTATTTTATGGTCATTGCATCACAGTGGCATTGACTGTGACATGAATATAAATAAATGTGTTAACTTTACCCAAAATGTGTGGTTTCATGAGTACATGTCGAATACACATGTGTATTGATAGTATTAATATTCTGTCATGTCCATTGTTAGCAGTTTGAAAGTGTCTGACAAGTACAGCATATGTGGGGGACTAGTAAGGTTTCCTTGAAGCAGCAATGGTTTCAATTAAAGCACTGACAAGCGTCCTATTAGTGAGTAATGAGTAAAGGAGTAGATTCTATTGGGTTCAGGTGTTAATGGTTGTAGTCATTAGGCGTACGTTCGCCTACCGCATGAACGAGTGGTGTCCGCAAAGCAATAGTACACTTGTGGACACCGCACATTTCTGCCCTTTTTGATCGCGTGCATTCGGAGTGGTTTCCGAATGTACGCCCCCCAACATAAGTGTACTCCCCCGTGTCCGCCCATGTTTCCGCCCCGTTTTGCCCACTTTGAAACTACGCCCATGTGTCATTCCGCATGACGCCCATAATACGCCCCTATTTCCCGACTGATAGCGGTGAACAGTTTTGGACGGGATTTGGCCGAACTGGTACCGAGTCAAGGCGTGGCACATGCGCGTAGCGTTCTCCACGCATGCGCAGACGCCGTAAAGACGCGATCCGAAAGTATGCGGTAAAGTCCGCGTCAATCAGAATAAGGGCCATGGTGAGATATGCACTATGTTTCTATTTGATTTTGCTTATAGTAGCAAAATCAAATTGAAATCGAATGGTTTTTGTACATTCGATGCAGATTCGATCCCATTGCGCACGCTTGTGTATTGTAAATCGAATAGAAAAATAGTCTTGGCAGACCAGATCTATACTACATAGTCAAAATCGAATGTGAACACTGTAACCGACCCAGATCGAATAGGGTCTAATGGTTTTGTGCATGAGAGTGGGGTAGTGCTTCAGCTTCACCTATCTGCATTACTGGGAGTTGACTAAGGGGCGCATTTATCATTGGAATGCGATGCCGGGGCGGTGACATCGCCCGACATCTCATTGCGATACCCTGCAATACCGCCGGGATGTATCATCTGCCAGGCGCAGGGACAGGGCTCCAAAAGGAGCCTGTCCCTGCGATGCCTGGAGCCGGAAGCCGGGGGGTCTGCGCATGCGCGGTTATGCGCTGACCCCCCAGCGACCCCGCTGACCACACTGCCGCTCGGGCAGTGCGATATGCACCCATAGGCTACAACGGGCTATCGCCACATTAGAATGGCGATAGCCCAGGGGTGCGATGCCGGGCTGCCCGATGTTGATACATCGGGCAGCTTCGCATCCCCCATAGAAACCTATAGGGGATGCAGCAGGCGGCGCTGCAGGGGGGGATCGCAGCAGGGATCTCCGATAAGACTTTGTACAAGAGGTCAGAGGCTTGTGCTGAGCTCTGCTTCTCGGCCCATGAATGATAGCAGCAGCTGCATTGTCATCAGAGAGTTTTTAATCAGAGGCAGCGCTGAGGATATATATATATATATATATATATATATATATATATATATATATATATATATATATATATATACAGGTTGAGTATCCCCTATCCGAAATGCTCGGGACCACGAGCATTCCGGAGAGGGGAATTTTTCGGTTTTTGGAATATTTTTTATTAAAGCATACTTACCTGTCCCCTGATGGTGTCCGGTGGTCCCTCGGAGTCCACGCAGTCCCCGGGCGTCCACAGCAGGCCTCCGGCATCTTCTCTGGGTCTCCAGCGGTCCCAGGAATGCATTGCGCGAGTGTGCGCACGCACCGGTGACGTAGCATACACACTGACACACAAATAGCATACACACACATACTGTAGCATATTCAGTAGCATGTATACAGACACATACACACATCATGTACACACTGACACACATAGCATGAACACATTCTACCTTCTCTATCAAACATCACTAGAACAAGTATAACACTTATCCAAAATAATAACTAAAACCTGAGGCATATAACACCTACCTCCTAGGCTTCTGAACATCCCTGCCTGCTACACCCGGCACATGGAGCACAGCCTTGGAGGAGCTCAGCTGCATACTGCCTCTGCAGCTAGCTCCCCCTGCTGTCAGCCAGCACAGCAGCAGCAGCCAGCTGTCGGGAGCCACACACACGCAGCCTGACGGAGGCTGCGTGCATTTTACAAATAAATAAAAATCGGTCATGTGTTTCTGCACCCCCAGACTAGTTGCTGCTGCTTCTGGAGACTGTCTCAGGCCTGGCATCGGCAGTCTCCTCTACACAGGAGCAGCAGCTGCTTTGTACGGGGATCACTTCCTCCCCTTCTCTTCTGCAGGAGCGGAAGAATAATTAGCGTGTCCGGGAGGTAAGGATGCTGCCTGCCGGCCGCCAGGCCGCCAGGTACTGTACACAAAGACAGGCCCAGGACAGTGAAATATATACTGGCCCGGGGGGGCATGCGGCACCCTGCCCCCCGGTTCAGCCCGCCACTGGTGTGTACGCACCTTAATCCCTCCCTCCTGACCCACATATCTGCCCTGCCATTCCTCCCCTGTGTACTTTATAAAACAGCACCTGGTTATAACAAACTCACACTTATCCATTATCTCAGAGACCACATTACACTATCATCAGACTTTACAGCCCCCTTTATTGGTCCAGCACCTGAATACAGATGGCAGTTTTTAAGTTATGGTCCATATGCACTGGGTGATGTTGCCGAGCTTGTATGGACAGCGATGAACGTTGGCATCGCTCGGGGGGAAGCCGCTTAAAGCATACACACTGAGCGGCTTACCCCCTGCCCGGCACCATCAGCGGGGGTCGGACGGCTGTCCATAGCGCAGCGCTATGGAAAGCCGTACACAAAGCCGCTCGTCTGCTGGTAATTCCGCCATCTGCGCTCACCGCTCATCACTGCCCTGTACACACTGGGCGGCTTTCACATGAAAGTCGCCCAGTGTGTATGGGGCTTTAGCCTTGTTTTTGGTGTTACCCCAATCCTCTGCACCAGTTTGCCAACAGTACCTACAAATGCTGAATGTTTTGTATATGTGTGAATAAAATTGCGTGCGGTAGGATGGAGCAAATCTCCAGCTAAGGCCCCTGTACACTATTACACACAAACACAAAAATTCCCAGATCCTACTTAAAAATGTTAACACATTTCATATATATGTCAGTGATTTGCAGATGATGATCAGCAATTTCAGGTCTCCTGTGCACTAAAAGGGTCATCATTTTACTAGCAATGGTCTGCAAATCTGCTAATTATTACCATGCAATAGCTATCCTGCAGCTTCAGCTAATCTGTGAAATTCAACATGAACAGCCTGATTTACCAATGCCAATCACTTTTTAGTCAGTCTGTAAACCCCTTACATCATAGATTTTGTTTACACAATGGGTGATTTTTAAAGCGGAAATCGTTTACACTGCAAAAAAAAAAAACAGTTTGGTTTTGCAGTGTAAATGATTGCTGCTTTAAACAAACTGGAGATTTCTTACCAAATATCAAACTTTCTGAATCTCTCATCCTATTACATTTCTCCCAATATTGTTTGTTTATGCATAATGATAAATTGCGCCAGTTGATTGATGCGTGGGGGCCACATCTCCATCTGATGCCCGCATACCACGCAGGCTAAGTGGTGACATAGAGGTAGCTTTATCAATTGGAGAGAGGTAAAGTAGCAGCCAATCAGCTTCTGTCATCATTCAAACCTAGCCTGTAACATAGCAGTTAACTAATTGGCTCGTATTTTATTTCTCTACTACTGTATATCAGTCTCTAAGGCTTAGTATATGTCACACGTAGCCGCGACGGAGCGCGGCGGGTACAGTACTCACCCGTCCGCGCCCGCCGCCGGCTAGCGTGTGCAGGCTCCGGTCTGCGGTGTGCGGGTAGCGGCAGCTCTGGGTAGGGATGGCAGCAGTAGTGGTGCCGGGAGGCCTGCGTCGCCATCTTGGTTGAGGGCAGGAGACAGATTGGCCCAGAGTGGAGGTTCCCTCCTCATCCTGTGCTGACAGCCAATGGCAGCCATCCCCTGGGGATATAGGGGATCTGCCTAGGCTGTTCAGTGTCAGTGCAATGAGTCTTTGGAGTCATTCACAACTCCTAGCTGATTCCCGGATCCTGGCTCTTTCTCTCCTGACTCTGGTGCCTTGCTCCCTGCATCTTGCTACAAGGAAGTTTTCTCCTGACACCAATGCTGCAAGTCCTACCTAGTGCTTGTTCCTGCTTGTGTCCCAGAATTACCCTGCACAGCTTCCCGCTGCCCTCCTTCATACAACTCATTCATTCCATCATCTCTCAGTCATCCGGATCCATTTCTTCTGTCATCAAATCAACCTCCTTCCGGATCCTCATCTATGTACTCTGGCTCACCAAGTATACGTTTCCAGATTTCCCTGCCCGTTATTAGTATTGTGCTGGACTCTATTTAATTTATTCCAACTGTCACTTAAAGAAGTATTTGAGTGAAGTTTATCATTTATGAAATCCGTTATTAAACCTGCACGTTTCAATCCTACTCCTCCTGGTCCGTCTCCGGTTCCTGTGCACCACACGACTCCATCCAGCCCTTTAGCCGTGACAGTTTGCACTGACCCGATGGAATCGGGTGAAGCACAGGCCTCCATGACGGATGTTCTTCAAGGCATCATGGCTCGATTGGAACAAGTAGAGACTACCCAGCGTCAAGTGGCTCAATTTCTCCAGACCTTGTCATCACCTCAGGCGGCTCCCTCAGTTTCAGCAGCACCAACCTCCGGAGCTTCGGCCCCTGCTGCTCCCCCTGGGCCAGCTGCTCCTCACCAGCTACACCTGTCAACCCCCAGTAAATATGACGGGTCCCCGAGGGGGTGTCGAGGATTCCTGAATCAATGTGACGTCCATTTTACCCTCCAGCCTTCCAATTTCCCCTCTCCCAAGACTCGGGTGGCTTACATCGTGTCCCTACTGGCGGGTCCAGCCCTGGAGTGGGTGTCCCCCCTTTGGGAGCGTGCGGATCCCATCCTCAATAACTATGAAGAATTTGTGGCCTCCTTCCGTCGCATCTTCGACGAGCCTGGCAGAGTGTCCTCCGCAGCCACGGAGATCCTAAGGATTCGTCAGGGCAGTCGCCCAGTGGGACAATATGTCGTACAATTTCAAACCCTGGCTTCCGAACTCAGATGGAACGAAGAGGCTCTCGTTTCTGCCTTCTGGAACGGCCTAGCCGGGCGCATCAAGGACGAGTTAGCAACTCGCGATTCTCCTTCCACCCTGGCTGAACTCATTTCATTATGTAACAAAGTCGATCTGCGACTCCAAGAACGCCAACTTGAGAGGAATCGCTCTGATCGCCTTCGCCCTCGATTTCCTTCCAATGTCGCACCAGCCTCCAAACCAACCCCGCCTCCTGCGGTGTCAACAGATGAGCCCATGCAAATCAACCGCTCCCGTCTCTCTCTCGAAGAGAAGTCCCGAAGACGGCGAGAGAATCTATGCATGTACTGTGGCTCCTCAGCTCACTTATTGGCTTCCTGCCCGCTGCGGCCGGGAAACGACCGCTCCTAATCTCCCCGAGGGAGGTCCGATTAGGAGTCTTGCTTCCATCTCCCTCTTCTTCTGATTCCACCATTCCGGTTACCCTTGTGTGTCCCCAAGGGAGAAAAAGAGTTCAGGCCCTATTGGACTCTGGAGCAGCGGGAAACTTCCTTTCTTCTTCTTTTGTTACCCAACATGCCCTGCCTGTGCAACCCCTGGATCACTCGCTGGTCCTCACTGCAGTGGATGGGAGTCGAATTCGTAGTGGACAAATCACCCATCAGACCACCCCGGTGACACTGCTCATAGGAGCTCTACATCAAGAGACCCTCGAATTCTTCATTCTTCCACAGTCCTCACACCAAATGGTCCTGGGCCTTCCCTGGCTCTCCAAACATAACCCACACATCGATTGGACCAATATGGAGGTCAAGGCCTGGGGAACAGATTGCCAGTCTACTTGCATTCCTCAGATCCTTCCGGTCTACCAGACCCATCCACAACGTGAGGGTAACTGTCCTTCATCCTCTTCAGCTCCACCCTTGTCGATACCCGCACCATATCGTTCTTTTACAGATGTATTCAGTAAAGGTGGTGCCGACACCCTGCCTCCTCACCGTCCTTGGGACTGCCCGATAGAGCTGGTGGCCGGGAAATTCCCTCCTCGTGGCCGCATCTATCCCCTGTCGCTACCTGAGACTGAGGCCATGTCCTCGTACATTCAAGAGAACTTAAACAAAGGTTTCATTCGACCATCTACTTCTCCGGCCGGGGCCGGGTTTTTCTTTGTGAAAAAGAAAGATGGCGGTCTTCGGCCATGTATCGACTATAGGGGCCTGAACGACATCACCATTAAAAACCGCTATCCCTTACCCCTTATCGCAGAACTATTCGACAAGATCAGAGGGGCAGCAATCTTTACTAAATTGGACCTGCGAGGGGCCTACAATTTGATCCGGATCCGTCCAGGTGACGAGTGGAAGACGGCTTTTAACACGCGCGACGGCCACTATGAATACCTGGTGATGCCCTTCGGCCTTTGTAACGCCCCCGCTGTCTTCCAACAGTTTGTAAATGATATCTTTCGGGACTTGCTGTACCACTCCATCGTAGTCTATCTAGACGATATACTCATCTTCTCTCCAAATCTCCAACTTCACAGACAGACTGTGTCCGAAGTCCTACGACGTCTTCGCCAAAATCAACTGTTCTGCAAGTTGGAAAAGTGCGTTTTTGAGGTCACGTCCATTCCATTCTTGGGTCACATTCTCTCCGCCACTGGGATAGAAATGGACCCAGAGAAGGTGAGAGCCATCCAAGACTGGGCAGCCCCCACAACACTCAAAGGAATTCAGAGATTCCTAGGGTTCTCAAACTATTACCGGCGATTTATCCGGAACTTCTCTACTATCGCTGCTCCCCTCACTGCTCTCACTTGCAAGGGAGCTGATCCAAGCCGATGGTCACCAGAAGCATCCTCTGCCTTCCAGCAGTTAAAGAGAGCATTCATGACGGCACCAATCCTCCTCCAACCAGACCTCGACAGGCCCTTCATTCTCGAGGTGGACGCATCCTCGGAAGGGATCGGGGCCATCTTGTCACAAAAAGGTGAGGATCAAGAATTACACCCTTGTGCCTTCCTCTCCAAAAAATTCCTCCCAGCAGAGAAGAATTACCCCATCGGGGAACAGGAGTTGCTTGCAGTCAAAACTGCGTTAGAGGAGTGGCGATACCTTCTGGAGGGGGCACGACATAAGATCACCGTGTATTCAGACCACAAAAATCTGTCCTTTCTTAAACAGGCTCAGTGCCTTACTGCCCGCCAAGCCCGTTGGGCCATGTTTTTTGAACGCTTTGATTTCCAAATTAAATTCCGACCTGGAACCACGAATACTAAGGCAGACGCTCTATCCCGCTCCTTTGAGACGACCTCTGACCTAGAGACACCTCCTCGTCCAATCCTCGATCCGCTGGTCTTCGCCCAAGTAACCGTACAGCCATCTCCTCCTCCAGGTAAAACGTTCGTTCCCCCCGAACTTCGCAAGAAAATATTGTCATGGGCACATTCTTCCCGCTTCGCAGGGCACGCAGGAGCACAAAAGACCTTGATGTTCCTGTCACGTTCTTATTGGTGGCCAACCATCCGCCACGACGTAACCAACTTCGTTGCCTCTTGTGTAAGATGTGCTCAGCATAAAGTGCCCAGAACAACTCCCGCTGGTCCTCTCCGCCCTCTAACCATTCCCACAGAACCATGGACCCATCTGTCAATGGACTTCATTTGCGAACTACCTCCCTCAAAAGGTCATACCGCAATCTGGGTAGTGGTCGACCGATTCTCGAAAATGGTCCATTTTTTCCCACTAAAAGGTCTCCCCTCTGCTCCAGCACTGGCTCAGCTATTCATCTCAACCATTTTTAAACTTCACGGACTGCCCAAAGAGATTGTATCCGACCGCGGAGTACAGTTCGTTGCAAAGTTCTGGAGAGCTCTCTGTGCCGCGGTACAGGTCAAACTCAAGTTTTCCACTGCCTTTCATCCCCAGACCAACGGCCAGACAGAACGGGTGAATCAAGACTTGGAGGCCTTTATCCGACTGTTTGTCTCGTCTTCCCAAGATGACTGGGTGGATCTTCTCCCGTGGGCAGAATATATGCATAACAACTCCTATCACTCTTCCTCCGGAACCACCCCCTTCTTTACAGTATTCGGCAAACATCCACGATCTCCGGATTTCTCAGAATTATCCTCTTCCGAAGTTCCTGCAGCAACCACTTCATTACAACGCTTTGCTAAAATCTGGTCGGATGTCCACACCGCTCTTCTTAAATCTTCCGCCCGATACAAGAGGATGGCAGACAGGAAAAGAAGGGCAGCGCCCAGATTGAAAGTCGGAGACCGGGTATGGCTGTCTACCCGCCATATACGCCTCCGTCTGCCCTCTATGAAGCTGGCTCCCCGGTTCATTGGGCCATACCCTATCATCCAAGTCATTAATCCTGTCGCTTATAGACTTCAACTTCCTCCTTCCCTAAGGATTTCGAATTCCTTCCATGTGTCCCTCCTCAAGCCTTTAAGGTTGAACTCTTATCAAAAGAAGATTCCCAAACCGCCCAAGATTAACTCCGAAAGTGGGGCTGAATTCGAGGTAAGACGCATTATAGACTCTCGTTGCCGCAATTCTCGTACCCAGTATCTGGTGGAATGGGTTGGGTTTGGTCCCGAAGAGAACTCTTGGGTGGATTCCATTGATTTGCACGCTCCAAAACTGGTAAAGCAATTTCTCCAGAGAAATCCGCACAAGGCCCATAGGCGCCCTGGGGTCACCCTGAAAAGGGGGGGTACTGTCACACGTAGCCGCGACGGAGCGCGGCGGGTACAGTACTCACCCG